>NC_050606.1:667500-730000 GCF_013368585.1 Megalops cyprinoides
GTGTGTGTGTGTGCTTACATCAGCAGATTATTTGAAACAATACAGCTGCATGATGAGTGGAACTTTACTGCAGATCTCTGATAGATCTCAGCTTATGTAATGCGGGTTGTTCCAGGTCTCTCTTTATCTGAATATCTCGGGTAAGGAACCCGATTTGCCATGAAAAGATGTCATGTTACGTGACAAATAAATGGAGCAATCAATGTCATGTAAAAGGTAGGGTCAGACAAGGCAAATCTTTCTTAAAATAAATGTATAATAATAAACAAATGTGCATCTCTCTCCTTCGCTCCCCGGGCCTCTCTCTGGCAGGTGTGCGCGCCGAGGGGAGGCTGCGTTCACGCTGTGCAGATGTTTTGCTCGCGGATACGCGCGCCCTTCTATTCATATTGTGGGTGTACGTTCCCGCGCTGTTGCCAAGGAAAAAGGAATCCAAGAAATGCACGGATTCACGCAAAACGAATAATTGACTCGAAATACCTTGCACGCTTGTTAATGGTTTAATAAAACAACACATTCCGACCGCAGATGAGGCGACAGAAATAAATATACGGACGGACTGCGGTCGCTTGGAAGTGAGGGAGCAGGCAGGCTGACACCCGCAGTACAGCAGGGCTTCTACAGCCCTGAAACTCGCACACATCCTGTGACCCCGTGATCCCGAGCAGCTGAATGCAGCAAAGAGGCTGGCCAGAAGTTAAGTGCACGATGTCAGCGTCGCAGCTGTAAAGCAATGCAGGCTCATGGATGCGCCTGTGGTGCTGCTTGCAGTATAGTTTGTGCATGCTGAGGTCACGCGAGCCAGAGGAAGCATCAGATAAACGCCAATACGAGAAAACTGTTTATTTTAAATGTACATCATATATGACAGTGTGCTGAACAGCTGCACAGTGTATAGGGGTTCGGAAAAAGATACGAAAACTAGTTTGACAAACAGCCTTGAGCGTTGTATAGACAGTTGAAAGAGTCGCATTGGATGGACTGTAATGTCGCTGATTTGCGCTCCAGCTCCGCTGCCGCTGGATGCGTCGGCAGTGGGCGCTTGTGAGGGGCGCACATTACAGGCGGAGTTCAGCGTCGGGGGTCCGTGTGTGCCGACGCTTGACGCTGTCCGAGTGCTCGGTGACCACACTATACGCGGTTATGCGTGAATTACCGAACAGCTCGGGCTTGCTGCTTTGCCAGGGACACATATACAAGCAAAGCACTCCCGCAACAATACACTGCGCGACAGCAGCGGTACCTAGCAACCGCAAAGAGAAGCAGGAACACCCATCAGTTATCATTACCAGAAAACTAAAATTAAACATTTAACCCATTCCACTTCTGCAAACAGCGGAGTCGGACGTGTCGTAGCCTACCCATTAACGGCACCTTTCACTGAGCACAAACAAGGGTACTCACCTCGCTCATTTTGCAGCGGTAGTGTTAGAGTTTCACTGCGCTGGGCTCCCGCTTCCACTTGTACTGCGCTTATCTGAAGAACAGTCGCCTCGAAGGCAAGCAGCGGTGGTCCCCGTTACCGCGACGCCGTTACGCTGCGCAGAACGCAGAACAGCAGCTCGTCTGTGGATTTAATGCTCCGCTTTCTGCCTCTCCGCTCCACCAGCTCCTATCAACGCCTGACGTGCGACACTGAATGCTGCGAGTGTGTGTACAAGAGCAGTGAAATCCTCTCTTCTTTCAGCCACCCGCCCACTCTCCCTGCCCCCCCCCTTGCACCGAGCCAACAGTCAATAGCACAGGTCTTTCTCTGGTGAAGTTTTCCTTCGTACCAATCACGGCATACACAAACAGCAACACTATAGTTGGTGTGTCTGTGCGTGTATGAAAGTTTATATAACGTGTAATTCAAAAAAATGGACAAAGTATGAGATAACTACATTCGTGTCATTACAGTGCACCTGCTCCAGCGTAATACTCAATTATGGTAATTGATCATTTTTATTTTATTGATTGCATTTGTTTTTGTGAAAGGGAAATTAATTTCTTGTAATCTACATTTACTATTAATAATAATAATGTGTATCAATATAATATTATTGTTGCTATACTATAATAATAATGTCGGTAAGGGAATGTTTTCCTTTATCTTTATTTAATTTATTTTCATCATAAAGGGGTATTAGAATTACAATAAACGTAACTAAATCAAACCTTTCGGGGCCCAGAGTCCCACCTCCCTGCTGACTGGGGCTGTCTTATTGCGTAGTGGTGAGGAGCAGGGCTCGTAACCAAATGGTAGCTGGTTCGATTCCCCGCCGGAACACTGCTGTTTTACCCTTGGACAAGGTACTTAACCCAACTACCGCCATAAATGTCCAGCTATTCATGGGTAAAATTGTAACCTACTGTACGTAAGTTGCTCTGGATAAGAGCGTCTGCAAAACGACAATGTCTGTCGCGGCTCCGGCCATAGTGGGACAATTGCAGCGACCTTAGCAGGGCTATGCGTCACCAGGAGGACATTGCACTGTCTATTAAAATTAGAACACGTGCTTTTTAGTTTAGTTTTTTTGTTGTTTTATTCATTTCGCACCAAAATAGAAACAAAGGAAACACTACATGGAAAGGTCGCATGAAGATTGTGCCGGCGAGACTAAACTACAAAATGATCTTAATCATATCTCACCTTACATTAAACTCAAATTTACAACAAAGCTGAACAAAACAGTAAAACAAAGAAACTGAAATTAGACGCACAAATCAATGCAACTACGACAACACAGTACAAAACAAGTTAGACAAAATCAAATTAAAATAACTACTAATAATTACAATTACATCTTATAAAGTGAGCCTTGTTAGCGATCTAGTGGTCTGTCCTTGGAGGTTTAAACTCCTGCTAATTTGCTTGACACTAGTCTGCAGATTTCGATGCACAAAACAAACTATTAGTTTTGTTTGAGATTAGTTACTTTCTGCTCGTCCGCAGGAATCATTTCAGCCTAAAGCAGGTGCTGCGGGGATTACTTAATATATTAGTTAATATATACGGATTTAATAATCTAAATACCTGTGTCTCCTATAAGCCCGTCCTAACTACATACGGATCAGCCGGTGTGCGCATCCAGTGGCGACGCTCGTGCGTGACATCCTGTACTCACTTCCGGCATCACAGCGCACTCACTTCCGGCATCACAACGCACTCACTTCCGGCATCACAACGCACTCACTTCCGGCATCACAGACAGCGGAAACACAGTCGGAAGGAGCCCGTCAAACATAAACAGAGCAGCGCCGTTAACGCATAACCTGCTTTTCAGAATATAAAAACACACCCAGAAGGCCGATGCCGTGTGGGGCGAGCGCCAGGCGGCCGGTTCCAGGTGCCTAAGCAGCCGGCTGAGGACGGAAATCGGCGAATCGGATAAGACTGAAGTGCGTTGCATCGGGCCTGCGGAGCTGGCCGTGTTTACATGCGGAGTGTGCGGGGGAGCGTGGGGGAAAGCGGCGTCTAATCCTGCCTGAAAGACGCGGCCAAGCCTAACGCTCGGGGCTGACAGCACGCTAGGCTAGCTGCTGCAGAGGTGGAGGGTTGACCAGTCAGGTTAGCTGGAAAGGTGGCGTGAAAGCGGTGCGTTAGGCTGGAGTGAGCGGGGGGAGCGTGAGCTGGGGTCAGCCCGTCCGCTGCCTCTCGCCGAAAGCTGCTTTATCGATCGCAGAGACGTGAGGAGCGAGCGGGGGCTGCGTAAAATGGCTGCCTGCTACACACGCTTCCTCGGAGCTCGGTACTTCGCTAACTTCGCTACTGGCGTCGTTTGTGTTCAGATATCGGAGCTAATGTACAATTTCATCCAAGTCAGTGTCGACCTCCTGTTATTTTAAGACTACCAAAATTCATCACCGCTCTCAGTCTTAGTAGTTCGCTCACTAGTTAGCTGGGTCTACTAGCACTTCTGTTTCTTATGAAGTTAGATAACATTAAATATGCTACAGCCAGGTCAAGAGTCCGCCCCCCCCGAATCAGCTTTGGTAAATAATTAGCGGTGTAGCGGAGTTCCTTTCTCATTAAGCGTACCATGCAGGATATTAAAACCAGTTTCCCGTTTGCGCTGGGCTCCATTCACTGGCTACGTGCTGCAGGTGAAACGATGGAAGTTAAAGCAGTGATCATGCATATGAGACATGCACACAGGGCGGTTTTAGCTGAAGACTACAGGGCAGATTGCATCGATCTTTAACTTCGTAACTGCTTCTCTTTCCTGTGTAGCGCCTTCAAAAACTTCGAAAGTTCAACTGTTACATCCACTGTATTAACCCTCTCTCTCAGTGCAGTGTTAGTGTACTGCAGTGTCAGTGTGTATATACTGTATTAACCCTCTCTCTCAGTGCAGTGTTAGTGTGCTTTAGTGTCAGTGGGTATATACTGTATTAACCCTCTCTCTCAGTGCAGTGTTAGTGTGCTTTAGTGTCAGTGGGTATATACTGTATTAACCCTCTCTCTCAGTGCAGTGTTAGTGTGCTGTAGTGTCAGTGTGTATATACTGTATGAACCCTCTCTCTCAGTGCAGTGTTAGTGTACTGTAGTGTCAGTGTGTATATACTGTATTAACCCTCTCTCTCAGTGCAGTGTTAGTGTGCTGTAGTGTCAGTGTGTATATACTGTATTAACCCTCTCAGTGCAGTGTTAGTGTGCCGTAGTGTCAGTGTGTATATACTGTATTAACCCTCTGTCTCTGTATCTGCAGGTTCTTTGCTGGAGACAGTGAAGCAGGATGGATGATAAAAGCAGTGAATCCAGCATCCAAAACGGTGAGAAAAGTTGATGTATGATGTCACATCCTGCCTCAGGTGCAATGGCTGACACAGCCAATCAGAGAGCTGCAGAACAGCTGGTTTGTATTATAAAGTGTACCTGTGATTCTTGTACAGATTTTTTGTCATCAGAAGACTTTGTGGCCAGCCAAATTAATTTTCAGACTACTTAGCAAACTCTCTGCCATACTGAAAGTAAATGAAATGCACGCACAAACCATCTAACTATTAGCTAGTGAGTAGCCTCCAGGCTACCACAAGTGACTGCAAATGTGACTGAATATATTCATGTCCATAAATGTATCAGGTCTGAATACAGTAGCCTGTGCAAACAGCTACATGCATCTGTTCAGTCACATTGGGCTTTGCTCCCTCTCTCTCTCCTCTCTCTCTTGCTAAACGGTTTCCTTGGAGAGGCAGTCATGCGGAAGGAGGTTCAGGGTTCCGTTCCGTAGACTGTGTTATTCGTGCTGAAAGGCTGTATCTGTGCGTACCTGGAAATGCAGCAGGCAGTATAACTTGGTTCCAAATTTGTGTGAAAAAATGCAGAGCGCTTTTGCGTGTTAATGTTTCTGCTGTGTCTGAGCCGTGGGGATAAGTGAAAGCTCTCTCGCCGTCACAGGAGGCTCAGAGGAGCCCGATCCCGGAGAGGGGAGTGAGGGGGGCGCGTCTGGCTCAGCGCAGGGGCAGACACGCACTGACACAGGTACCTCGTCTGCAGCTCTGTGTTTGTGACAGGCGATGGCTTTCAGAGGGATGCTGGGTAATGTGGGTGTGTCACATGGCCTATGGCCTGGCCCTGTCAGAGGCAGGGTGTCAGGGCTCGATGGGCGTGGTTATGACCCCTGTTCCCCACCCCCAGCCCCTGCAGACACGCCCCCCTCCCCAGAGGGACACGCCCCTGGGACAGAGAGAACTCGGCACCAGCGAGAGGAAGAGGAGGACGAAGAGGACACAGACAGCATGGACAGCAGCGGCCTCTACTCCCTGACGGAGGAGGGGGAGAGGGGGAGCGAGGGAGGGAGAGGAGGAGAGAGGCAGAGGAGAGCGAAGGAGAGCGAGGGGAGGAAGAGGAGGCGGGAGCGGGAGAGGCCGGGCGGGGGAACGACACGCGGCTCCTCCAGCTCAGATGAGGATGAGGAGGAGGAGGAAGAGGAGGAGCTGGACGAGGAGGAGGATGAGCAGGCGATGGAGGCGTGGCTGGGGGCGGAGCTGCGGGAGCTGGCCGTGCCGTCCTGGCGGGCGGTGCCGTCGCTGCGGGCGCGGGAGATCGGGCGGGGCGCTCAGTTTGTGAAGCGGGTGTGCGGCGCCAGGGGCCTGGTGCAGCGGCTGGAGCTGCAGGCCAGGCTGGAGAGGCACACGGGCTGCGTCAACACCCTGCACTTCAACCCCTCGGGCACGCGCCTGGCCTCCGGCAGCGACGACCTCAGGGTGGTGATCTGGGACTGGGCCCGCCGCAGGGCCGAGCTGGAGTTCGACAGCGGACACAAGAGCAACGTCTTTCAGGTGAGACCCAAAAGGTGTGTGTGTGGGGGGGATGAGAGGGAGATGTGTGCATGTGTGTGTGCGCGTGCGTTTGTGTGTGTGTGTGTGTGTGTGTGTGTGTGTGTGTGTGTGTGTATATTTGTGTGTGTGCGTGCGTGTTTGTGTGCATGTGTGTGTGCGGTGCCTGTGCGGTGCCTGTGCGGTGTGTGTGTATATATATTTTTGTGTGTGTGTGCGCGCGCATGTCTGTGTGTGTGTGTGTGTGTTTGTGAGCATGTGTGTGTGCGGTGTGTGTGTGTGTATATTTGTGTGTGTGCGTGCGTGCGCGCGCGTCTCTGTGTGTGTATTTGTGTGTGTGTGCATGGTGTGTGTGTGCGCCTGCAGGTGTGTGAGTGTGTGTGTGTGCGCCTGCAGGTGTGTGAGTGTGTGTGTGTGTGCCTGCAGGTGTGTGAGTGTGTGTGTGCGTCTGCAGGTGTGTGTGTGTGCCTGCAGGTGTGTGAGTGAGTGTGTGTGTGCGTGCAGGTGTGTGAGTGTGTGTGTGTGTGCGCGTGCAGGTGTGTGTGCAGTGGGTGTGTGCACCTGCAGGTGTGTGTGTGTGTGAGTGAGTGTGTGCGCCTGCAGGTGTGTGTGCAGTGTGTGTGAGTGAGTGTGTGAGTGTGTGTGTGCAGTGTGAGTGTGTGTGTGAGTGTGTGTGTGAGTGTGTGTGAGTGTGTGTGTGAGAGTGTGTGTGAGAGTGTGTGTGAGAGTGTGTGTGAGAGTGTGTGTGTGAGTGTGTGTGTGAGTGTGTGTGTGAGTGTGTGTGTGTGTGTGTGTGTGTGTGTGTGAGTGTGTGTGTGAGTGAGTGTGTGAGTGTGTGGTGCTGTAAGAGGTGTGAGCGCTGTGCTCTGCCTCCTCCTCCAGGCTAAGTTCCTGCCCCACAGCGGCGACTCCACGCTGGCCATGTGTGCGCGGGACGGCCAGATCCGAGTGGCTGAGCTCTCCGCCACTCAGCGCTGCAAGAACACCAAGAGGGTGGCCCAGCACAAGGGCGCCGCCCACAAGGTAGGGAGTGAGAGACAGCTCTGATTGGAGGTGCGTGTGTGTGAGTGTCTGTGCATATGTGTGTGTTTTCTTGTTTCTTTCCAATTCATGTTTCTGCCTTTATGCTTGGAATAAAGGTGCTCTCTCTTCTCCTTTCCACCATCTCCCCCCCCTCTCTCCTTCACTCTCTTTCTCTCCCTCTCTCTCCCCTCTGTCTCTCTCTCCCTCTCTCTCCCTCTCTCTCCCTCCCTCTCTCTCTCTCTCTCTCTCTCTCTCTCTCTCTCTCTCTCCTTCCCTCCTCTCTCGCTCTCTCCCCTCTCTCCCCTCTCTCCCTCCCTCCTCTCTCTCCCTCTCTCTCAGCTGGCTCTGGAGCCGGACTCTCCCTGCTCCTTCCTCTCTGCTGGGGAGGATGCTGTGGTGTTCGGCATCGACCTCCGGCTCGACCGGCCTGCCACGTGAGTCCCAGCTCCCTGCTGCCCCCTGCTGGCAGACCCTGCCAGCACTACTCTGTTTGACACAGCTGTGGGGCTCCTGTGCACTCTCACTGACAGACACTCTCCCTCCCTCTCCCTCCTCCCTCCCGGGCAGCAAGCTGGTGGTGGTGAAGGAGGGCGATAAGAAGGTGGGCCTCTACACCATCTTTGTGAACCCGGCCAACACGCACCACTTTGCTGTGGGCGGGAGAGACCAGTACGTCAGGTGAGACACCGCCACAGGTGATGGATGAGGCATGCTGGGAAATGTAGTGAAGAGAAAATAATGGCAGTCCTCTCTGCAGGATTTATGACCAGAGGAAGATCAATGAGAATGATAACAATGGGGTGCTGAAGAAGTTCTGTCCATCTCACCTGGTGTCCAGCGAGTCCAAGACCAACATCACCTGCCTGGTGTACGGCCACGACGGCACAGGTACTGCAGACCCGACACACACCTCACGCCTCACTCACGCCTGCCCCACACCTGCCCCACCTGCCCCCCCCAACTGTCTGTCTGTGTCTCAGAGCTGCTGGCCAGTTACAATGATGAGGACATCTACCTGTTCAACTCCCAGCACAGCGATGGAGCCGACTACTGCAGGAGATACAAGGGCCACCGCAACAACGCCACAGGTACCAGAGACACTGTGTGTGTGTGTGTGTGTGTGTGTGTGTGTGTGTGTGTGTGCGCGTGCGTGCTTGTGTGTGTGTGCGCGTGCGTGCTTGTGTGTGTGTGCGCGTGCGTGCTTGTGTGTGTGTGCGCGCGTCTGACTCTGCCTTCTCTCTGTCCCGCAGTGAAGGGGGTGAACTTTTTCGGGCCCTGCAGTGAGTTTGTGGTGAGCGGCAGTGACTGTGGACACATCTACCTGTGGGACAAGCAGTCTGCCCGTGTGGTGCAGTACATGGAAGGAGACAAAGGAGGAGTGGTGAGGGGGCGAGGGGGGAGAGGAGGGAGGGAGGAGGGGTGGGGGGAGGGAGGGAGGAGGGGTGGGGGGAGAGAGGGAGGGGGTGGGGGGAGAGGGGGGGGTGGGAGATGGGGGGGAAAGGGGGAGGGGGGAGGGAGGGGAGGAGGGGGGAGGGGGGCGGGGGAGAGAGGGAGGGGGGAGGGAGGGGAAGAGGGGGGAGGGGGGAGAGACGGGAGTGCTGAAAGCAACAGGAGCACTGAATGCGCTGTGGACTGATTTTGGTCCTGCCCCCAGGTGAACTGTCTGGAGCCCCACCCTCACCTCCCAGGCCTGGCCACCAGCGGTCTGGATCATGATGTTAAACTGTGGGCCCCCACTGCAGAGACCCCCACATCACTGAAGGGCCTGAAGGAGGTACAGATTCCCACTGTACTCACACTGAGCCCATACTCTCACTGTACTCTCACTGTACTCACACTGAGCCCATACTCTCACTGTACTCTCACTGTACTCACACTGAGCCCATACTCTCACTGTACTCACACTGAGCCCATACTCTCACTGTACTCACACTGAGCCCATACTCTCACTGTACTCTCACTGTACTCACACTGAGCCCATACTCTCACTGTACTCTCACTGTACTCACACTGAGCCCATACTCTCACTGTACTCACACTGAGCCCATACTCTCACTGTACTCTCACTGTACTCACACTGAGCCCATACTCTCACTGTACTCTCACTGTACTCTCACTGTACTCTCACTGTACTCACACTGAGCCCACACTCTCACTGTACTCTCACTGTACTCACACTGAGCCCATACTCTCACTGTACTCTCACTGTACTCACACTGAGCCCATACTCTCACTGTACTCACACTGAGCCCATACTCTCACTGTACTCTCACTGTACTCACACTGAGCCCATACTCTCACTGTACTCTCACTGTACTCACACTGAGCCCATACTCTCACGAGCCCATACTCTCACTGTATTCTCACTGTACTCACACTGAGCACATACTCTCACTGACAATGATGATGATGATGTGCAGGTGATGAAGAAGAACAAGCGTGAGCGTGATGAAGACAGCGTGCGGCATGGTGATCAGTACGACACCCAGCTGCTCTGGTTCCTCATGCGGCACATGAGACGCAGAAGACCTCAGAGGGTAAGTCGCCCCTGCTAACACTTAAGTGCACACCTGTGCTAATGCTAAAGCGAACACCTACAGCGGTACCAGTGCTAATGCTAAAGGTAACACGTACAGCGATACCAGTGCTAATGCTAAAGCGAACACCTACAGCGGTACCAGTGCTAATGCTAAAGGTAACACCTACAGCGGTACCAGTGCTAATGCTAAAGGTAACACGTACAGCGATACCAGTGCTAATGCTAATGCTAACAGGACATCTGTACCTGTACAATGCTAATTCTAGCACTTATACCAATCCCGGTACCAATGCTAATGCTAGCACCTGTACCAATGCTAATAGCAATATATCTATTTCAAAATCAGTATCAAAATGAATGCCAGTATCAGTGTCATAACTAATATAACATAATGTGCCTATTCTAATGTCATTAATAGTATCACTATGAAAATAAGCGTGTAAAATCCACCCTTTCCCCCAGACCCGCGGCGGAGGGGCAGGTGAGGGGGACACAGATGATTCATGGAGCTCGGCTGATTCCTCTGATGAAGAAGACATGGGTCCCGACCACGTCCAGTGCATGTCCTCCTGAGCAAGAGAGGCCGTCTGTCCCACACTGTCTCACGCGCACACACACACACACACACACACACACACACACACGCACACACACACACACACACGCGCACGCGCGCACACACACACACACACATACACGTACACACGCACACACACACGCACACACACACGCACACACACACACACACACACGCACGCACACATACACGCTACTGTCCCACATACGCACACGCACACACTCCTGTCTCACACACGCACGCACACACACACACACACACACACACAGTCTCGCACACACTGGACCTGACACACACTCCTGTCTCACACACTCCTGACACACACACACACACTCACACACACACACACACACGCACGCACACATACACGCTCCTGTCCCACATACGCACACGCACACACTCCTGTCTCACACACTCCTGACACACTCACACACACACACGCACACACACACACGCACACACACGCACACACACACACACACACACTCACACACACACACACACACACTCACACACACACACACACTCACACACACACACACACACACACACACTCACACACACACACTCACACACACTCACACTCACACACACACACTCACACACACACACACACACACACACACACACACACTCACTCACACACACACACTCACAGGCTCGCTGTACTCGTGGGGTGCATTGACATGCAGAATTTCAGCACTTTAAGGAAATTGTTCATTTGTTCAGGACGTTTTGTGAAAAGTTTTTTTCCTGCAGAATGGGAACGCGACCTGCACTGTAGTGACCGCAGGTCCTCCTCTCCACGCCCTCCTCTGCCTCCCTCTTTCCGCCTTTGCTAGAGTGCACTTTAACCAGGGATCGGGGGGTTCAGCTCTTCAGTGGGAGGAGCGTGGAGGGGAGCTTCCATGACTGCAGCTGTTTTAAGTCTGTTTCTCCATTTAGAAGTTTAATATAACTGTAGGTGCATTCATTAAGCAGACAGATGTTTGCCACCAGCTCTGTAGTTAGAGATTTGAAATTTTGTAGAAAAACAATAATGGAACTCCCAATGGACCATCTGTTCTGATACTCTGCCCACTCCCTGCCAAGTCTCATTTTCCTGGGGTCTGGCCTGAATCGGTGCAGCTCCTGGTTTGCGTGTGCACCCGGTCTCTGAGAGGGCAGTGTGAGGCTGTCTGACCCTGCACACACCCCAACCTCAGCCCGGTGCACACCTACATCTGAGATTGGCTGTAGGGGCAGGGGTCAAAGGGCAGAAGGTCAGTTGTCAGTTGCTTTTGTGAGAGACAAAAAAAAAAACAAACTTCAGCTTTTCTTTTTTTGTATAAGGAAATACAAAGTTCAATTTATATGTATATAAAACTGTAAAGAAAACACCTTGAGCTTAATGACAGTTAACTTTTAAAATGGATTCAAGAAAAAATTATTTCAGAGCAATATTGAAGCAGAAGTTTATATTATGACTTTTATGAAGAAAGAGGATTGTTAAAGACCTGTGTTTGTGAATGAAAGGCACCGCTGCTTCCGATGATAGCAGCATTTCCTGTAATTCAGCTATTGCTATAAGATTTCTTGTTTCAGTTTTTTTCCTGACATTTGCAGTTGTTTTCCCTCTCTGACTCTTCCTTTGGCTTTTTCCCTCTCTTTATTGGAGTGTTCTGGTCTTTTCTCCATGCTGTTGCTGATGACTGTGTTGTACGGGTTCAGTTTGAGTAAAAGAGAGAGACTGCAGCACTGTGCTGGCTGGTGTCCTTCTTTACCTGTAGAGGAAATGGAGAATCTGCACGCTGATGAGGAACAGGACGGACGTCGGCACCTGCACTGATGGATGCAGAGTGTCACCTGAGCTGCTGTAGGGCCGGGTCACCTGCTGACCGCCAGCGCTTTGCTCACACAGGCATGCGCACAGGTGAGTGTCACCTGCTTCCGGGTGGCTTTCAGATGGAGTTTGCCAACCTCAAGCCACCTGTCGCGGAGAAGAATCTGTTTTGAAGACGATATGGCCACAAATGCCACCTTGTTTTAAGGAACACGGGGGGACACTTTCTGACACTGTGTGTGGTGAATGTGCAGCTTCGTTTCAGAGATTTATCCTCGCCTCCCGAGCCGCTTCCCTCACTGCCCCTGGCCATCCGGTGCAGTGGCGCCCTCTTGCTGGCAGGGTCGCCACTGCACTGCAGAGTGGCAGCTCCAACTGCCTTTGCGTTCTTCTGTAGGCGTCTCCTGACCTGTAGAGGCTTCAGAGAGCTCCCTACCTGTAGCCATGATAATGCTTACTACACATGATTGTAGAGCTGCCCGTAGAGCTCTCACTCGAACACACCAACGCCGGAAGAGCCCGAGTGGCAAAGGATGGCGTGCCGTCTTACCTTTGGCGATTCGGGAATTCATTAAATATAACTTTTAATAGATCTGACTCCAATTTTGTTATTGTTAACGTATTCTAATTCAGTAACCAGATTGCTCAGATGCCTCTCTGCTAATCGCTAAGATGGAATGCTTATATATGCAACCGAGGGACTGTACCCTCTGGTCCCGCGTAGTGTTGCTCTATACAGGTTGCAGTCTCTCATAGAGATGCATACATGCCTGTGGCCTGAGCTCGACCTAAAATGACACTAGTTGTATAGGCGAGGGACTACGGGGTATACCAATAGCATAATGATTCTATGAGCGCGTAATTAGCAGTTCTCTTACCGTACAGTGATCAGCTGCAGCGAGTAAGACGGACGATGAGCATCAAGTTACGATAAATGAATTTATTGTTACAATGTATGGTTATCCAGAATAACAAACAGTAGATAATGCGATGGCAAAGAATAATACATGGGTTATACGCAAAAGTGCGCAGGAGGTTGTGCTAACGAGTATCCCCGAACTATGCCAGTTTCCCCCTTATATACCTGAACATAGGGTATCTGGACTTTGGTGCCGTGACCAAATATGGTAAACTCAGAAAACAACAGTCTTGTCACGATTCAGCAATTACAAACTCTGTCGTAACCAGGGGGGTACAAGTGGTGTTCGCGAGTGAGGAATGCAAAGATAAGTGAATTCCTCACTGTCCACTTTTGTGCCACATATTGTAATCTTTATTATGGACCCATCGTACCTCCCTGCTATATACATCATTGACATGCATGTGAAATTAGCTTTCAAATGACACCAAATATGATTATGTTGCACATGAGAATGACCGTATTCAGTACTTTTGACAAGAGATGAACAGGGTCCTGAGTGTGGCTGTGCTGTAGGTTGCCTGGCAGCAGACAGAGTCCAGAGTCCAGGATGCAGCTGCCCTTAGCGTGACCTGCTGACCAGAGACTAGCGACAAGGATTGGATTGCCGCTACCCCCCGGTTGAGTTGCTTAATGGTCATGTTTGGTGGGTGTTGCAGGGTAACTGAGGTATCCAGATAACTATTACACTCTCCTGCAAGCCCAGAGGTAAACACTCGCATTCCTTTGGGGGTTTTGCAGGAGATGATTGTCATCTGCACTCTTCCTCAGAGGTAATCAGGAAGGCTGTTTGAGAAGCTTCCACCGCACTTCCCCGCGGTGGATCTGTGTTTGTTGTATTTAAGAGCTTAAATGCTTAAAGGTGTGAGTAAATGTGGCCATAATGTTTTTAAAACCTGTAATGTGACCAGGAGTCCAATTTAATAAAGCTGGAGGAGAGAACATGGCAGCGCTATGGAGCTTCCAAACTGAAGATTTGAGCCTCTTGTTCTCAGTTTATACAACCGTGTTTTGAGCTCAAAAATGAAAAATTAATGTCTGCTTTTCAAAGGTCATGAGATAACTGCAGAAATATATGCCTTGTGTGTAATGCTGGGTTACATAAATTCAGTGGAATAATTAACAGACTTGGTCTGAATATTTCCCTCTTAGCTGTAATTTATTATTGCTCTGACACAGCTGCTTTCAGACGAGGCGAGGTCTCAGTGACACGCATGATAGCACTCATGTTCATATGCATTCATCTCGACTCATGTTGGTTTACATGGCTGTTCATCAGAGTTAAGGTTGTGAGTGACGGGAGTGATGGGAAGTCAGGAGGGCTGCCCCCGTGTTTTCCTTTGCTGTCGTAGGGTTTTCACGCTGGGATGTTCTTGGACTCCCTCATGCCATGTTCTGGTTGGTCAGATTTCACTCAAGTAATTTCAGTGCAAAAAAAAACTGAATTTGAAATTCATATTCAACAATTTGCAGCTGAATTTCAGCAATTAATGATTCAGTTAATGTATTCACTTAAAATTATGAAATACAAATTCAATTATTTTCAGGAGCAGTGTCTCTCTGTAGTGGTACTCCCTGATTTGAAGGTCCTGTGCTGTGATTGGTCAGGTCCTGCTGGGGGAACGCCCAGTCTCCACCCACACCCCCCCTGACAGGTGAGAGGAACAGAGATGAAAAGGGTTCAGTTATGACTGTCAGAATTTTCCTGATAAAATGTAACATTTAAATGAGACATTAAATGAGCCAAAGTGTTTTAAAGAGAAGTCCTGCACTGTAAAGTCGTTTTGAAAGGCTCCCTGTTAAATGATGGAGCTCACTGCCTTTTCATCTTGGTTCTCACTGTGTCCGGTGTTGTATGTTTAAGAAAGGAGAAGCCCTGATAATACCCCCCACTCTGTCTCTGCCAGCATCCAGCCACATCAGCAAGCAGGTGAACCTGCTACAGGTGTGATGTTCCTGCGGCTATAACACCAAACACGCCTGAGCCGGAGAGCAGAGAGTTGATGTGCGTTTACCACGGGATTTTGCACTGCGTGATGTATGCAGTGGTTCTACATGGTGTCATATCTGCTAAGGCCCTGCCGAGTTTGCCCGATAACCCCTTCTGATGCATCAGCCAGCATTTCCACAAATTTCACTGTTATTTGGGAGATAATATGGGTAGAACATTTATGCCCCCTGTCTGCCCACAGTGGCAGAACATAACGGGTTTCATGGTTCTACGGATGTGAGGGCCTGTAGGTAGGGGCTCAGCAGCGACCCCCGCTGGTCAGGCAGGCACCTGCAGCCTGTCTGCATAAGGCTTCATCTGAGGGGTTCTCCTGTGGACAGAAGCAGCATTTGGAATCGCATTTCTCAGGACGGCACGCATTTGCGATCGTCGGATGTGGGGTGCAGCTGCTGGGAATTCCAAAAACTGAGATAAACACGGGGGAAAAAGCTCTGGCTTTTTTTTTTCCAAAATTGAAAAAGAAATAAAATGAGTTCATTGTCCCCTTGGTTCCCCCTGGAATGAATCCATCTCATTTCCCGACAGCAGGAGTTTTACTGGCACACTGATCGATGCAGAACAGCCCTTGACCAAAGTATCATTTGTATAAGTCTGTAGTGGGGCTCTGCCTTGTTGTCTCGCAGTGTGGGCAGAGACAGACAGTAATATAAATCTAAAGCCTTTAGCTCCAGTTTATCTCTTCTAACTGCCCTAGAAGGTTTCCGTGATTGCATGATGGGTAAAAATCTAACACGTGCAGAAATCAAGCATCTTAACACCTTGGATGGTATGGTGTATGAGGTCCGAGGAGTGAGACTAACTGCCTTACAAAATGAAATGAGATCAAAAGCCGTTCTGAAATGGGCACCAGTTCCAGGTCAAACAGGAAGGGACTGCCAAGTGCCTACGAAAAATGATAATTGTAATGTAATAACAATGTTCCAACAGCCAATGAAAAATAATATTCCAGTTAAACAGCTTTTTCCTGTAAAACCACAGCAAGGATTGACAGATACAGAAGGGAGTATGGGCTCTGAACTGAGAATGTGCTGGACAGAAGGCAGATATGAAGGCCTCACGGAGCTGCAGCAGGAGCGCGTGGGCTCCTTCATCTGCTAACAGCTCCGAGAAAAGCTGGGGTGTGTCAGCTTCACTCACAGAACTTATGTTAAAAAACATAACATGTATGTGGTAAGTTTTACTGTGCTTTTCAGAGCAGTGACTGAGGGTAACGATGCTGTTCCTGAGGACTGGGATGCCTCTTTTTGTCTTTTAAACACCTACATTTGCCATCAACAGCCCCTGAACCAGAGAACAGCTGCTCTGTAGTGCTGTGATGACACAGTGGACTAAATTCTGCAAACAAAAGATATGCAGAATTGCAACAGACTCTAAACTTTGTGCACAGTTCTGTGTGTGTGTGTGAGTGGGTGAGTGGGTGAGTGTGTGTGTCTGTGTCTGTGTGTGTGTGTGAGTGTGTGTGAGTGTGTATGTGTGTGTGTGTGTGTGTGTGTGCGTAGCTGAAGAGGTTCCTGAGTTACAGATTAACAGTGCTACAGCTGGCAGTGTGGTACTTATGCCAGTAGCAGGGGGAGAGCAGGCACTTTCTCTGGACTCTGCAGGCAGAATGACGGGTCCTCCCCCACCTGCTCTCCTTCTGGTCCTCTTCTTCGTCTGGCCCTCCCTGGGCTCCCCGCTGTGAGTCACCATCCTTAAAATGCATCCAAAAAGCAGAAACTGATCAAAAGGAATGTGGTACAAAAGAGTCTTCCTAATATTTATATTCATTGTTTTTGCATTTCCTAAAATTAAAAATACTAAAAATTTTAAAGATGTTTGAGGGATTCAAAGTGTACTCTGCTCTGTGGTGGATGAGAGGTATATTTAATGTGTTAAATTGGTTGTCAGGGTTTTGAGGGTGTTTGAATTCAGCGTTCGATGTCAGCCTGCATGAATGGCACTGATTTATATGTGATGTGAAATTGTACTGCTGTTTCTAGCTCTCTGTTCCCCCCTCCCTCTAATTCTGCTAAACTCAGATAAACTTTCCTCACAAACGCAGTACTGCAGTGCCAAAACACTTAGATAATGACAGCAACACAATCATGAACAGCCGTATAAAAAATATTAACAACTAATTAATATTTAATATTAATATTGACAATATTAACGGTAATTGATGATGTTAGCGGAAGAATTTATGAAAGTACTGCTAATGCCAATAATATTTACTTTATGTTGGCTTTTCTGATTGGCTGCTCAGTTTCTTTCAGGCCATGGCATACAGGAGTAAGACTGAGTTTCTCCAGCTCAGTCATTTATTTGAATGAGGGGGGAGGGGGCTGTGTGCTGGTTTGCTCATTAGTGTGCTGAGGTGTGAGGTCGCTGTCTGTGCTGTAGGTATGTGGTGGTGGCTCCCAACATCCTGCGTGTGGGCAGTGAGGAGAGTGTGTTCCTGGAGGCACGTGACGCTGCAGGGTCTGTAAAGGTGACAGTCACTGTGACGGACTTTCCTGGCAATCGGGAGGAACTCTACAGTGGAGAAGTTAGGTTAGACAGCAGCACATTTTTCCAAGCGCTCCACAAAATAAAGGCAAGTAAAGATTGGATGAGCACCAATATGGCCCTTTTCCTACAGGAAACTGCTCTGTGTTCTTAGCAACTGGCTGCCTATGACATTTCTACTGTTCCTGAACAAAGGTGTATATATTTTGTGTGTGTGCGTGTGTCTGTAGATGTTTTCCGCAATAAAATGCATAAGATTGCAGTAAGACTTTGCCTGGTGTTATTAAGGTTAAAGCATAACATTTACAAAAAGATGACAAACAATCCAGCATTTACGTTTTTTGTTATGTTATATTTTTAATATGTGACATTACTATTTAATCATGGGTCCGAAGAAGTACTGAGGCCATATCCTGTTTGTCTTCTTGGACATATTCATATTCACCGGATGACCTGAGTAATTGGTGTAGAGACGCTCATCCTGTTTGCAGCCTCAGAGTTCTCCTGCCAGGTCCTCACTGTGACGCAGCCACAGTGGCTTTCCGAAGGCACTCCACATGACGCGCCCAGGAGAGAGTGAATTTTAAAGTTAAAGGGGAACTTCGAAGTGGGGGAAACAGCATTTCATTTACAAATATAGCCCCAAATCTGACCATTTTTATTTCCTATTTATTTACTTCATTATTTTCTTTCTGCTCTATGCAGCTGGCCAGTTGTAGGGGGGTTAAGATAGGCTGTTTACGGGCCGTTATAGGCCGTTTAAGCAGCTGGGTATTTACACAGGATCCGTCTCATTCACCAGCAGCTCTCAGGTCACCTGCCACTCCTGACCCGGTTATGCACATTGTTGCTTACTGTCAGAATCAGCCATATGATAGATGGTGAATAAGGAAGCTAGTTTTGTTTTAATAAAACTAATCTTTGTCCTTCTCTCTTGATCTGTCCTCCTTGCTACTCTTGTTCTTTCTCCTTCTCCCATCTCTCTCTCTCTCTCTCTCTCTCTTTCACTCCAGATCAAAAGGGCTGATCTTGAGAGAGACCCTAAGTCTAACCAGTACGTGAACTTAAAAGTGAAGTTTGTAGACTCAGCAAATAAAGAACATGATATGGAGACAGTGTTGCTGGTGTCCTTTCACTCTGGATTTATTTACCTGCAGACGGACAAACCCATTTATAACCCCGGGGAACACGGTAGGCCTGTTTCTCTTCATAAATACTCACACAAACAACCCCAGAGAAAAGAGCAGATTGGCCTTCCAGGATGAATACACATGTACTTACTGCTGAGGCAGTTTCCACCTGTAATATTAAATTATACTTCATAAGTAATTGGGAATTTTTTCCAACAGGCACTGGAGAGGCACAGCTGTGCCCTCTAGTGGTATAAGATCATAACTGTGGGATCCACAGTCTGAATTTGTTACAGTGATTTTTTAGAACAAAAGCTGTCCTCCACATACCAGAATGCCGCTTTCTTTCAGCCTCCTGTTCATCCATGGCTGTCAGTCCCAACACGCACTTTGTCCTCTGAACATTTTGTTTCCTTTTACAGTCAAATACAGAGTGTTTCTCACAAACACAGCAGGCAGGTCTGCCACCGACGTGGTGACTGTTCAGATCAAGGTGAGCGGGACAGAAATGGTATCTAAACAATCAAAGGCTTTAGCTATGAAATTATTTAAATGCATTGGAGCATATTCTTATTTGTTTTTCTTATTAATGTTTTCCATTAGAAGAAGCGTTTTTTTTTAGAAATAAATGTTACTGTTTACATTGTGCTATGTACTGTGCTTTTAAACAACAGTGGCCTGGCAAATTCACTTCATCGATTGTGGCAGTTTAGATATGTATTCAAAGTAGTAATAAGGCCATTAATGCTTTGCTTTTCTAAGTTGTAAATGGATATCAGTGTACTGAGTATAAAAATGTCTAAAATGTTAAAATGGGTTAAAAAAATTAAAATTAAAAACTCACATTTATCAAAACAAAGAAAGTGTCTTTTCCATGTAACTGCCTGCAATAATTCCCTTTGCACAGCGGTTAAGCTAACAAAAAAATGGAATTCTTACAACTTCTCATATTGCTGCACTAACCAGTGCACCACACTGCTGCTCTGACCGCTGCTCCACACTGCTGCCCTGACCGCTGCTCCATACTGCTGCTCTGACTGCTGCTCTGACCACTGCTTCACACTGCTGCTAACTGTACTAACACCAATAATAGTAGTGAAATAGGGGTAAAATTGGTGGGGGGTCCATTCTGTTAAAGGGATTCAAAACAGCTTTTATTAAAAAATGGCTTGTGATGTAAGAAATGTGTGTGATGTGAGCAACAGAAACGCTGTGAACTGAGGGATGTTTGTTTGTGGTCTCTGCTGTCAGAACACACAGGGGATCATTATAGAACAGCTAACAAGTAAAACTGTGGACAATGGAATCTTCAGCAGCAGTTACCCCCTGCCAGAGGTCATCAAGTAAGAGTCACTACCTCAACATTCACTCACACAGGCCACATATGTAAGATGAGGTGTGTGTGTGTGTGTGTGTGTGTGTGTTTGTAAAATCTTATTATAAATTGAAATACAGCCCAATGTGTAGGTGTGGACATACAGGGGTGGTCAGGTATGAATATGCATATATAATACACACTGTGTTTGCTTCCCAGAGAAGGTTCATGGACTCTGGAGGCAAAGCTGCAGAACCATGAAGACATTCTTGCTTCCTCTGAATTTGAGGTGAAAAAACATGGTGAGGAACCAGGGCACACACACTCTCTTTGCTCTGACACAGCTCATAACGCACTCTCTTTGCTCTGACACAGCTCATAACGCACTCTCTTTGCTCTGACACAGCTCATAACGCACTCTCTTTGCTCTGACACAGCTCGTCATGCCTAACTGTTTTCTTGTTTTCCATTGACAGTACTGCCAACATTTGAAGTGACTCTAAAACCAAGCAAGAAGTATTTTCATGTGGATGATGGAGAGTTCAGTGTGGATATTCAGGCCAGGTAACTGCAGAACTGCACAATAACACGCAGCAGGTGCAGCATATTCCACTATACCTGTGTGCCAGAGGAGCGAAATCAAGCAGACTTCCTTTTATCAGCTCATTTTCAAAGAATATGCTCTTCAGATGATACTCAGTCTCTGAGTAAGTGATTGGAGGAATGCATAATATAACAAAGACTCTAATTCTTCCTCCTCTTTCACAGTTCATTTCAGGTCAGTTCAGTTCCTTTTATTTGTGTGAACATATACATACCATTCATTACCAATGAATGAACAGAGATACACAGGATAAAACAGTAGTTATGATAATGTTAAATGTCATGTTTGTTATAGACAATACTATGGAAAATTATTGAAACTCTAAATATCCAGCTGTCCTGGTCATGTTTTATTAGTAAATGCCATGAGGTCTCTTTCACTCTCTGTGGCTGAGTGATGCATGATGTTAATAAAAGGTTCCTTTGTGGACATTATCTGCATCTTAGTAATGGCAGTGGGTCACAGTGTGCACAAGCTTGCTTTGTCTGGCTTTGTGAGTTTCTGATTTTATTTTGTGCATTTGTTTTGTTTTTAAGACTTTTTAAAAGCTTTTTTCCTATTTCCAACTTTTTAACAGCTGTCCGTTAAAGCTTGTTTAAGAGGTGAATGTTCCTCTGTCTCTCTTTCCCCTTCTCCTTCTCTCCCTCAGATACTTGTTTGGTGTTGATGTAGAGGGCTCTGCCTACGTTGTGTTTGGACACATTGACAGTGAGGGTAGAAGAACCAGCTTCCCGGCTTCTCTGCAGAGGGTCGTCCTGCAGGTAAGGACAGTGAATCAGCCAGAGGGCTCTTATCTGTGCAAAACTGATGGGCCATTGATCAAGACGTGAATAAGCTGAAATGGAACAGGACTGTTGAAAAGCAAAAGCAGTGATGATTTCCTCAATCTGTCTGTCCTTCAGTCAGGAACAACCAAGGCCACCCTGCTGCGAGACCAAATTACTGCTGTTAAGAACATTAACAGTATTGTGGGTGATTCCATCTATGTGAGAGCCACAGTCTTCACCATCACAGGTGTGTGGGATACTCATACGTACAGTACTAATGCTGTTACTCATACATTCATACATACAGTACTAATACTCTTACTCATACATTCATACATGCAGTACTAATGCTCTTACTCATACATTCATACATACAGTACTAATGCTCTTACTCATACATTCATACATGCAGTACTAATACTCTTACTCATACATTCATACATGCAGTACTAATACTCTTACTCATACATTCATACATACAGTACTAATGCTCTTACTCATACATTCATACATACAGTACTAATGGTCTTACTCATACTTACATACAAACATCCAAATCAATACCCTGGAGTCAGGCACGTTAGGAGCAATAGGAAGAGTGTTCAGCATGTTTCAGCAATGCAGCATAAAGAAGAGTCGCTGCCCCCAGCTCGTGCACATTTAGCCTTATTTTTTCTTTTATCCTCCTATAGGCAGCGACATTGTGTCAGCAGAGCTCACAAACATCAAAGTGGCCAAGTCTCCCTACAGAATCGAGTTCACCAAGTCCTCCAGATACTTCAAGCCTGGCCTGCCATTTGGGCTGTATGTGAGTATGATTGGCTGTGGGTGATGGTCTGTGTGAGTTTGATTAGCTGTGGGTGGTGGCCTGTGTGAGTGTGATTGGCTGTGGGTGGTGGCCTGTGTGAGTGTGATTGGCTGAGGGTGATGGTCTGTGTGAGTGTGATTGGCTGAGGGTGATGGTCTGTGTGAGTTTGATTGGCTGTGGGTGATGGTCTGTGTGAGTTTGATTGGCTGTGGGTGGTGGCCTGTGTGAGTGTGATTGGCTGAGGGTGATGGTCTGTGTGAGTGTGATTGGCTGTGGTTCTTTTCATCACAATTCCATTGCTCATTCCACTCCTCCTGTCAGAGTGCTACTGCTGGGAATGTGACTCTTTATCAATTCCTCCTCTTCTCCCTCCCTGTGCAGGTGTACCTGACCCATACAGACGGCTCCCCAGCTGCTGGGGTCACAGTGAAGGCGGTGGATCAAAGCGCAAATACGGACAGCCATGGAATGGCCATTCTCAGCGTCAACACAGGAGACAATGAGAGTGTGAAGACTGTCACAGTGACGACAAGTGACACCAATCTGCCTGAAAATCACCAGGCCAGCGGAAAGATAACCCTCTCAGCCTATCAGACGGCAAGCGTCAAAGAATATCTGCATCTCAGTGTGAGCGATACTATGGTGTCCTTCTCGGAGAAAGAAGGAGAGTCTCTCAAATCTGAGGGGAAACTGCTCCCCATTTCCATCAACTTCTACAACAAGGATGCTGGGCAGAATCTCCCAACTGATTCCATTTCCTTCATGGTAAACTACCCCCATAAAAACACATCTTAATAGACAAATCTCACAAATTAGTGGAGTGTGAGTGTTGCTTTCACTAGGGATTCTCACAGCATTTCAGCCTTGATTGATGCAAATGAGAATGCAGAGCAGAGGGCTGGAAATGTTGCTCCTTATCAGAATCTTTACCACCTGTCTGGCATGCAAAATGAATGTCAGCATGTTAGTATTTGTTTTTATTCAAAGCTAAGTTGCAGCCTATCCCAGGAGAGGGAGATGAAGGGGTTCTGTCTGAATGTGACAGGTGGTGAGCAGGGGTCAGATCATCCAGAAGGGGAAGTGGCCGGTGACAGCGGGACAGAAAGTCATGAAACAGTCCCTGAAGGTCACTCCTGAAATGCTCCCTTCTTTCCGTCTGGTGGCCTATTACTCCGTGCCGCAGCGCGGTCAGGAGATCGTGTCAGACTCGCTGTGGGTCGATGTGGAGGATGTCTGCATGGGCACGGTGAGTGAGGGGGAGGAGCACTGAGACTCGCACATCAGAGAGTGAGGCTTAGACTCTGAGACTCATAAGGTTTAGACTCTGAGACGTATACGGCTTAGACTCTGAGACTCATAAGGCTTACACTCTGAGACTTATAAGCCTTAGACTCTGAGACTCATAAGGCTTAGACTCTGAGACTCATAAGGCTTAGACTCTGAGACGTATATGGCTTAGACTCTGAGACTCATAAGGCTTAGACTCTGAGACTCATAAGGCTTAGACTCTGAGACTCATAAGGCTTAGACTCTGAGACTCATAAGGCTTAGATTCTGGGACATATAAGGCTTAGACTCTGAGACTCATAAGGTTTAGACTCTGAGACGTATACGGCTTAGACTATGATACTCATAAGGCTTAGACTCTGAGACTCATAAGGCTTAGACTCTGGGACATATAAGGCTTAGACTCTGAGACTCATAAGGCTTAGACTCTGAGACGTATAATGCTTAGACTCTGAGACATATAAGGCTTAGACTCTGAGACTCATAAGGCTTAGACTCTGAGACGTGTAATGCTTAGACTCTGAGACATATAAGGCTTAGACTCCGAGACTCATAAGGCTTAGACTCTGAGATGTATAATGCTTAGACTCTGAGACATATAAGGCTTAGACTCTGAGACTCATAAGGCTTAGACTCTGAGATGTATAATGCTTAGACTCTGAGACATATAAGGCTTAGACTCTGAGACTCATAAGGCTTAGACTCCGAGACTTGCACATTCCTCCTATGAGGCTTGGATACTCACATTCTCATTCAGAGATTCTCTCATATAACTGTGTCAGATCAGCCCAGTTCCATCTGGTATTGAAGAGCAATGGCAGTAATACTGACTTTCTCAAGGTGCAGGCTCATGACTAGTGCAGAAGAGAAAATCAGTGATGTATGTTTCAAAATATGAGCTATCCACGCTTTTCCCTCTCTCTCAGCTCCAGCTGTCCATTCCGAAAAAGAGGAATGAGTACAGGCCTGCGGGCTCATTCCGGCTGCATGTGAAAGGAGACCCAGGCGCCAGGGTGGGGCTGGTGGCTGTGGACAAGGCTGTGTATGCACTGAGCAATAAGGGCAGGCTCACTCAGTCCAAGGTGACCATCCACCCCCCTATACTTAACATAACTTACAGCTTCCTCCTCTACACTTACACTTAACTTACAACTTTTCCCCTCTACACTTACACCTAACACAGCTGCCCCCTTCTACACTTACACTTAACTTGCAGCTTCCTCCTCTACACTTACACTTAACTTACAACTTTTCCCCTCTACACTTACACCTAACACAGCTGCCCCCTTCTACACTTACACTCAACTTACAGCTTCCTCCTCTACACTTACACAGCAATAACTGTAATCTACCCCCTCTACACTTACACAGAGGTAAGGCCACACCTGTCAGTTCAGTGTCTACAGGTTCCAGTGGAGCCCTTCTGTGTGTGTAGAGTAAGGGGGGTGTCATTCAGTCACTCCCACTCCAGGAAAAAAGGCTCCAGGATGCAGTATAGGCTCATTGATGTTACCCATACAGGAAACACCCTCAGTAGTGCATTTGGGTCTCAGGGTCACCGTTGCTTTGAAACTGGCACCAAATCAAAGCTTCGCACTGGATATCAGAGTTATGCAGATAGTCACGCTAGTTACGGTGCTTGAATTTGTGTTTTAAAATGTTTAAATGTAAAATGTAAAACTCATCAACTCTACTTTTATTATTATTATTATTAATATTTTTATTTTTATTATTATCATTATATGTAACAACAAATCTGAGAATGTAAGAGTTACAACTGAGCCATCTTGTATGTAAAGGTCTTTACTGATCATCACGTTCTCGCCCTCTCCCTGCAGATCTGGGACGCTGTGGAGGACGAGGACATGGGGTGCACGCGGGGAGGGGGGCGAAACAACATGGGCATCTTTACAGATGCAGGACTGCTTTTCCTCTCCAGCTCGGGGACCAAGACCCCGCCCAGACAGAGTATGATACCCCCTCAACTCTGAAACACTACACACCAGATTTCGCGTATTAAAAAGGATCTTATCTAGTACCTCCTCAATTTCTTTTATCCTATCATTTTCAAATGTACTTCTCCCTCTTCCTCCATCTCCTTCCCTCTCTCTCTTACTCTCCCTCCCTCTCTTTTTCCGCCTTCATCTCTCTCCCTTCCAGACTGTCTCACATTAGCATGTACACTATATGGACAGAAGTATTTGGCCACACCTGTTTTTCAGGGTTTGGGCTAGGCCCCTTATCTCCACTGAAGGGCAATCTTAATGCTTCAGCAAACCAAGACATTTTGGACAATGCTATGCTTCCAACTTTGTGGCAACAGTTTGGGGAAGGCCCTTTTCTATTATTCAGTGCACAAAGCAAGGACTATAAAGACATGGTTTGATGAGTTTGGTGTGGAAGAACTTGACTGGCCCGCACAGAGCCCT
Organism: Megalops cyprinoides; assembly: GCF_013368585.1. Classification (NCBI taxonomy): domain Eukaryota; kingdom Metazoa; phylum Chordata; class Actinopteri; order Elopiformes; family Megalopidae; genus Megalops; species Megalops cyprinoides. Next base: position 693,477 of record NC_050606.1, read on the forward strand.
GACCTCAACCCCATCGAGCACCTTTGGGATGAACTGGAACGGAGATAGCGAGCCAGGCCTTCTCGTCCAACATCAGTGCCTGACCTCATGAATGCTCTACAGAATGAATGGGCGCAAATTCCCACAGAAACACTCCAAAATCTTGTGGAAAGCCTTCCAAGAAGAGTGGAAGCTGTTATAGCTGCAAAAGGGGGACCAACTCCATATTAAAGTATATGTATTTGAATGCAATGTCATTACAATGTAATGATCAGGCGTCCGAATACTTTTGTCCATATAGTGTATTTATATAGGAGGCGGTGTACATGTCATGACTCCCACACTGTTACCAGGATTCAAACTGCTTGTACGTTGGCCTAAGGAGCCCCCTCTGATCCTGCAATTCATGTCTCCTAAGCCTCTTTTTGAAACAGCTCCTCTCTTAGGCTCTGGTTTGCCTGTTGTAGGTATAGACTGCCAGACTGCCAGACTGGTCTGACTTCCAACATTTTGCATAATTGTTTCCTCCTAATTTGATTCAAATACATTTTCTTCCATTCCAAATTAAAACTGTGAATTCTCTCTTCTTTTTATTGTTATATTTTCAGAACTGATGTTTGATTCTGTCTTTCTCGCTTTACTTCCTTCCCTTTACTTTTATTCAATTTTAAGTCTTTATGTTCACAGCACAGCTTCTTAGTTTGTTCTGTTATCATTTGTGCCTTCCTACTGATCTATATTATTTTTTCTTTCGTTCTGCCTAAATTATGTAAATTAAACACCTTCTACAACTCAGGAGCTCAGAAAGCTACTTCTGCTTCTCCCCCTCCCCCTCCCTCTCCCCCCCTCTCCCTCTCCCTCTCTCCCTCTCCCTCTCTCCCCCTCCCTCTCCCTCTCTCCCTCTCCCTCTCTCCCCCCTCCCCTTCTCTCCCCCTCCCTCTCCCTCTCTCCCTCTCCCTCTCTCCCCCTCCCTCTCCCCCTCCCTCTCTCTGTCTCCCAGATCATGTCTGTCCCACTGAGAGCCTACAAAGACGAAAACGTGCGGTGACTTTAGCAGAAATTAAGTCTCAGCTGGGTGAGTGAAGCTGTGAGTCTATCGTTCCTGTCAGACTCTCGGGTATGGATTCCTGTGTGTGTCAGACTCTCGGGTATGGATTCCTGTGTGTGTCAGACTCTTGGGTATGGATTCCTGTGTGTGTCAGACTCTCAGGTATGACCTGTGTGTGTGTCAGACTCTCAGGTATGACCTGTGTGTGTGTCAGACTCTCGGGTATGACCTGTGTGTGTGTCAGACTCTCGGGTATGGATTCCTGTGTGTGTCAGACTCTCGGGTATGGATTCCTGTGTGTGTTAGACTCTCGGGTATGACCTGTGTGTGTGTCAGACTCTCGGGTATGACCTGTGTGTGTGTCAGACTCTCGGGTATGACCTGTGTGTGTGTCAGACTCTCGAGTATGACCTGTGTGTGTGTCAGACTCTCGGGTATGACCTGTGTGTGTGTCAGACTCTCGGGTATGGATTCCTGTGTGTGTCAGACTCTCGGGTATGGATTCCTGTGTGTGTCAGACTCTCAGGTATGACCTGTGTGTGTGTCAGACTCTCGGGTATGACCTGTGTATGTGTCAGACTCTTGGGTATGACCTGTGTGTGTGTCAGACTCTCGGGTATGGATTCCTGTGTGTGTCAGACTCTCAGGTATGACCTGTGTGTGTGTTAGACTCTCGGGTATGACCTGTGTGTGTGTCAGACGCTCAGGTATGACCTGTGTATCTGTTAGACTCTTGGGTATGACCTGTGTGTGTGTTAGACTCTCGGGTATGACCTGTGTATGTGTCAGACGCTCAGGTATGACCTGTGTATCTGTTAGACTCTCGGGTATGACCTGTGTGTGTGTCAGACTCTCAGGTATGACCTGTGTGTGTGTTAGACTCTTGGGTATGACCTGTGTGTGTGTTAGACTCTCGGGTATGACCTGTGTGTGTGTCAGACGCTCAGGTATGACCTGTGTATCTGTTAGACTCTCGGGTATGACCTGTGTGTGTGTCAGACTCTCAGGTATGACCTGTGTGTGTGTCAGACTCTCAGGTATGACCTGTGTGTGTGTTAGACTCTCGGGTATGACCTGTGTGTGTGTCAGACTCTCAGGTATGACCTCAGGTGTTGAATGTGGCAATAAACTGCATGGTCATGGCTGCCATTGGCAAACACAGGTACCCGCTTTGTCTTAAAACTGGTGGGCATGGTATTCCAACGTGTTGACCCTGCATGGAGTTTTAGTAGGGTTCGGTGCTAGGTGATGTCTCAGTTTTTTAATTGTTAGCTATTTTAACATGCAAAGATTGTTTGTGGCTGAGTAATGATACAATCACTCAGCAAGTCTTGCTTACACCTTCAGTGTGCATAAAATACTGACCACTATTCTCAGTAATGATGTGATTGGTTGTGTCAGGAAGCGGGAATAACAAGAGCTGTAGTCTCTGTGATGCAATTGGCTGTTTGGGCAGTGGGAGTGGCAAAATTTGTTGTTTTGAGTCAGTGATGCATGTCTGAGCTGCTGAACCGTATGATGTGACCCCAGAGAGCAAGTACCATGATGCTCTGCTGAAGAAGTGTTGCCGTGACGGCATGACGGACTTCCCCCTGGACTACACCTGCGAGAAGCGGTCGCTGTACATCACAGAGAGGGCAGAGTGTGTGCAAGCCTTCCTTCAGTGCTGCCAGACTGTCCTAAAGGAGAGACAACGCTACACCACCAAAGAGCTGATCTGGTCCCGCAGTGAGTAGACAATACTACAGCAACATATACCTGTCCAAAAAGCTTCAGTGGCACAACATTAGTAAAGGCTGTTGTGCCACAGTTATTTCGTCCATCTAACCAACCGTGGCCTGATGTTAGCAAAACAGCCAAACTCCTCAAGTTTCTACCGTTTAACTTTGGCTTGTACATTCTACCGTTTAACTTTGGCTTGTACTATTGCTTGCACTGACTTCAAAATTTGCTTTGATCTGCCAGATTTAAATATAGTTTAATTTAGTACAAAATTAAATCTTACAACATTAAGCATACAGTGAATGAGTTAAGACACAGACTGGTGAACAAATTCCCTAAAAAGAATAATTTGTTAACATCATCAATTAGGACACGTTAAAATTACGTATGAAACATAGTAATCCTACACACTTTGACTGTTACAGTATTAACAGGATCGCTCATCTTTAATCAAAAAACTGCATCATCTAACAATCTGAAATTTCAGCATGAATGCATAAATACATACATGAAGACTTACATAAATCCTTTGAATAACCATGGAAGCAAAAGAAAAAAAAAATCAATAGCCATGTGATGGAATGGAGTAACAATATTGCTTTATGTCACGAATGCATAAGAAAAAAATATTTTAAACACTAGGCACCAGAGAACAATAATAAGTGTAAATATCCTAAACTATAATCTGAACTCTTTCTGAAACATGGATTAGCAGATTTAAAAATGACAGAGGATACCAAGCAGTGGTTGTTTGTCAGGAGAAGGGCCATCTTATTAGTCTAATTCTGAAACCACCATCTTGTGGAGATGTAGTGCTCTGCAGGGAGATGCCTTCAGATAGTAATTATGGCAACTGAGACTGCTCAGTGTAGACCCTGCATTATAAAACTTACACAAAAAAAAACTAGAAATTACACTAATTGCACACAAACAAAACATTCGCTATTTTCGTGTTTCCAGCTTTGCGTGTGTGATGACAGCTGTCATTCACGTATGTCATATCACTAAGGCTCTGTCGTTACCAGCTGATGAACAGTTTCTCTTTCTCTCTCAGGAAGCTCCTCTCCGCTGGTCCGGTGGTCGCTTTAATGTTTAAAACCATTTCCGACTTTGGCCCTGAGTGAGCTAATGTTAGCTAGCTAGCAACCTTCTCTTTAATAATATTGCAGCTATTACTCTTAAGCCGCCCACACACAAACAGGCAAAATATATTTTTATGTGCAGTGTCATTCGTGTAATTAGCAAACTAGCATGTTAATCCAAATCTCTTTAATGTGGAGTGTGACAAATGCTATAATGAAAGCTAGCTAACGGTACCAAAGAATCAAGGATAGGGTGCGAATAACAAGCTCTACCTGTATTTGTGAAACCTTGGCTAAGGTTGGCAAACATACACGCTCATAATTTTATGATTTCCCCTTTCAGATACTGAAAGCAGTTTTGAAGAGAGGATCACAGTGCGTTTCCGGTTCGATGCCAGCTGGATGTGGGTCACAAAGGAACTGACTGAAATAGGGGATGATGGGTAAGGCTGTGCTGCTCAGTGCCGTGCTTGTCACAGGCCAACAGAGCATTTTGATGGGTGCAGAATTTAATTTCAGTCTTTTTGTTCTTACTCCCACACCGCCAGCCTTGGTATCCATGAGGAACTTGTTGCACTAAAGGACTCCATCACTACATGGCAGTTCCTGGCCATCAGTGCATCTACCAAAACAGGTAGGGATTAAATAAATAAATGTAAATGTTATGTAGAGACTACAAAAATGGGAAAATAATAGCTTTACTGCAGCTGATCATTTTCACCTTGTTTTTGTTAGTTCTCATTCTGAGTATATGTAATGGGGGTGTGATAGTTTCAGGTGGTGGCTTGGCACAATAGCTGAAAACATTCAGCTCAATAGTATTTTTTATCCTAAAATTCCACCACTGAAGTGTACTTAATGCAAACATTGATTACAAAATGTTACCTATGGGTAACGCCAGAGCACCTGACAGAGGGCGATAATGAGAAAAATAATAATAAAAAAAGATTTATACTATTACTATTATACTATTACTTCAATATAATACACGGTGACCTCCGTATTTCCATCCTGAAAAGAAACTAAAACATGGTATGAAGGAAAAACTACTGCTGAACCATGAATGTTTGATTGGATTGAGATTGAGGTGTTCAGTTGGGAGCAGTTATTTTTTGCCTAGTTAATAATTTTTTGTAGAATTCCCAGCAGAATTAAAGTAGCCATGAGTAATGTGGCTGCAGAATATTGCTACATATCAGTCTGTTTCCGAGCGCTGGCTTTGGCGTTCCTGATCGAATAATTACATCTGTTCCCTACAGGAGTGTGTGTGGCCGAACCCTTGGAAGTCGTAGCGAAGAAACACTTCTTTGTGGACCTACGTTTGCCTTACTCTGTTGTCCACAAAGAGCAAGTGGAAATCAAAGCAGTCGTGCATAACTTCTACTCCTTTGACGATCCACTTTTGGTATGTCCCTCTCTGACGCTACAGCATCTCTGTGTCCCGCTCTGTCTCATATTGCTAGTATGTCTCTCTTATTTTGGATTATCCCCCTCCAACTCATCTATAGAATAAAGGCAAACTCAACACATATCTTGGACTGATACACAAAAATACCAGCACTGTCTCAGGTAGCTTACAGTGGCTGTGCAGTTTATTTTAAAAAGGACCATGTTACTTACACACAAAGCACAAGACATTAAGTCTTCATGTTGAGTGAAGGAATTTGTGACCCCTTTTGTATGTCTGGTAAAAGAAATATTCAACACATGAAAGAAAGCTTTAAAAATCACAAACCCTGAGACACAGAAGAATCAAAGATTTGTGAATAGGAAAACTGACCTCCATGAACCAAAACTGAGATTAACAGGACTGACAGAGGTAGATAAGGCCCACTGTGGCCTTTCTGGCACATTCATATGAAGGATGGAAGGCATTAGTCATTGAGAACTTTAGACTGGGCGCTTGTCTCCATTCGGTCTGTCTTGCTCCTATACCTGCAGGCCGTGTCAGCCTTCTATATGCACATGGGTGAGGAATTCAGCTGGATCCTCCCGTATAAATGGAGAGGGTTACCTCCTGTCACACTGAAAGAGCATGTGTTTGTCCTGGACCAGACCTGCTGTGTCTCCTGGCTGGCTCACTAAATCTGGGGGACTTTTTCCGTTCAGTTACAGAACAAGTGAAGAAACTTAATCTCAGTTCCAGCTCAACCAGTTTGAGCCCACATGGAAGGCATTTTTTTTTTCCAAAATAATTAGGTACCAATTAAAACTAACATTTTCAAAGTTATGTGGGTTACAGTTACATTAGCCCAATAAGACATCAGCACAGCATTATTGTTTAAACAACAAAACAAATTTCAAATTGCTAACACATACATACTTTGACACCCGGATCAACACTTTTTCTGATAATAAGCCAGAATATTCCCATGTCATGCTGGCATCACTGACCATAGTGATGAAGTGTTTTCCTTAGATACCATGTAGATGCTGTGGTGAAGTTTGGTTGAGTCCGATAAACACATGAATACAATCACGTCTGAGAAATCTTCAAAAATATAAAAATATATAAATGGACAGAATAATTAAATGAGGAAACTGCATGAAGGAAAAATCAAAGAAAATTGCTACCTGTGCTTTTGATGTTGTCTAACCTCTTACAGTATTATTTTTTAATCGTTCGCTTCCTCACTGTGTAAGTTATTTGGAGAGGGAATTTGCACTTGTATGTTAACAATTCAGCTAAACACAATTTCTTAATTATTGGCTTTTAAAAGGAATGGATGCCAAAACCTTCTACTTAATAAGCAGAGTAACTTTGACAAAGAGGGGCTTGTGGTGCAGAGTTGCTCAGAGAAAATGCAAATGCTTCTCCAATCAGAGCTGAAAACACAGTCATAGCTGAACATTATGCACCTCCGTAAAAATATTTTTTACAACCACACAGTTCTTACAAGCTGGCATCCCACCCCACATCCCCTGAAGGGGAACACAGGATGACAACTGTTTGCATCAACTCTGCAAGCCTGGCTTATCTCTCTGTGGTTCTCAAATTCAAAGTGAGCGTGTTTAAAAGGCATGGCTATACAATGTGCTGTAAAATTAGTTCCCTCAACGGCTCTCTGTCACTCTCTGAAATTCCATCACTATGGGGACTGACTCCGCCCCTCCTCACCTGATCTCCCAGGTAACAGTGGACCTGCTGGCAACTGAGGGTATTTGCAGCCTGGCCAGTGAGAAGGGGAAGTACAGACAGGAAGTGGCTGTGGACGCACAGTCCAGCAGGGTGGTGCATTACACCATCATTCCCATGAAAGTGGGAAAGTATGAAATCACAGTGAAAGCCTTCAACATGGATGAGCAGCTCGGAGACGGCGTGAAGAAAACTCTGCTTGTTGTGGTGAGGATTACACAGTGCAGGACCATGGAATATCATTTTACTGAACATGCAGGCACGTCTGTGCTGAGCCTCCTCTCTCCATAATCTAGCCCCAAGGAGAAGTGAGAAACAAGACCACTGTGAAGGTTTTGGCACCAAATTTCAAAAGTAAGTGACTCATTGTCAGCCTCTGGTGGTGACTTTGTGCATTGCGGTGAAATGATAACAATGATTTAATACATTTATGTATATGTATATCTAATTGTGGTATGTAATAATGCTGAATCCTTTTTTCAGCCATATCCAGTATCAGTAACTACAACTCTAGAGCTCCATAGCTGTCCGCCCACATTAAATAGACATTCTTTTGACATTCATTTTTTTCTCATATTTCTCAATTTCTCAGTTTTCTCAAATTTTTCATACTGTTTGCTGATTTTTAGGTCTGTTTGCTGAATGAAATTGAGAGGAACATGTGTTTTTGGGTCTGATTGCTGATTGGCTTGCTGGGTAATGTCATTTTGGCACTTCTGTCTGATTGGCTGTTTGTCTGCAGGTGGGAAGCAGGAGGAGTTTTTCCTTCTGCCACCTCCTGAGTTCCGGGTTCCAGGCACCGAGACAAAAACCATCATCACTGTGCTTGGTAACGTTACTGCTCGCAGGGCATTCTGGGTAACCAGTTAGTCAAAGTTATCCTTGAGGTGGAAAATACTGAATACTGCAGGTCATTGTCTGCACATTTACAGAAGGGGTCAGGGCACTGGTCACCGTGGAGACATTTTGGCCCTGCTGTTGCTGTTCCTGCTGTTGCCGTTTTTGCTGTTGCTGTTCCTGCTGTTGCTGTTCCTGCTGCTGTTGCTGTTCCTGCTGTTGCTGTTTCTGCTGTTGCTGTTTCTGCTGTTGCTGTTCCTGCTGCTGTTGCTGTTCCTGCTGTTGTTGCTGTTCCTGCTGTTGTTGCTGTTCCTGCTGTTTTTGCTGTTGCTGTTCCTGCTGCTGTTGCTGTTTTTGCTGTTGCTGTTCCTGCTGCTGTTGCTGTTCCTGCTGTTGTTGCTGTTCCTGCTGCTGTTGCTGTTCCTGCTGCTGTTGCTGTTCCTGCTGTTGCTGTTTCTGCTGTTGCTGTGCGGTTTGGTTCTGTCATATGTAATCATATGCACTCAGTTTGCTTCCATTGCTGACCCACTCGCACACCTCCACACTCGCACACCTCCACACTCCCACACCTCCACACTCCCACCTCTAGAACACACTCGCACACCTCCACACTCCCACCTCTAGAACACACTCCCACACCTCCACACTCGCACCTCTATAACACACTCCCACACCTCCACACTCCCACACCTCCACACTCCCGCCTCTATAACACACTCGCACACCTCCACACTCGCACACCTCCACACTCCCGCCTCTATAACACACTCGCACACCTCCACACTCCCACACCTCCACACTCCCACCTCTATAACACACTCCCACACCTCCACACTCCCGCCTCTATAACACACTCCCACACCTCCAGACTCCCACACCTCCACACTCCCACACCTCCACACTCCCGCCTCTATAACACACTCCCACACCTCCACACTCCCACACCTCCACACTCCCACACCTCCACACTCCCGCCTCTATAACACACTCCCACACCTCCAGACTCCCACACCTCCACACTCCCACACCTCCACACTCCCGCCTCTATAACACACTCCCACACCTCCAGACTCCCACACCTCCACACTCCCACACCTCCACACTCCCGCCTCTATAACACACTCCCACACCTCCAGACTCCCACACCTCCACACTCCCACACCTCCACACTCCCGCCTCTATAACACACTCCCACACCTCCACACTCCCACACCTCCACACTCCCGCCTCTATAACACACCCTGCTGGCCAGAAGTACAAATGTTGAACATATCCTGAATATTGACGTTTTCCATTGTTATTTTTAAAGGAATGTATGGTTTGTATGTATTCTCTGATGAATAAACAGTGGAAGAGTCTCGTTGGAAACGGAGGCTGTGTGAAAGAGTCTCGTTGGAAACGGAGGCTGTGTGAAAGAGTCCCGTCGGAAACGGAGGCTGTGTGAAAGAGTCTCCTTGGAAACGGAGGCTGTGTGAAAGAGTCCCGTTGGAAACGGAGGCTGTGTGAAAGAGTCTCGTTGGAAACGGAGGCTGTGTGAAAGCAGGAAGTTGCCCTCTGTTGCAGGCAGTGAAACAGGAAGTTGTTTCTTTTGCTGTTACCAGGGGACGTGCTGACAGACACGGTGCAGAACTCTCTCTCGGGCTCGGTTCTGAGTGGACTCCTTCGCATGCCTGGTGGGTGTGTGGAGCAGAACCTGGCCTCCATGACATCCCCTCTTATTGCCACACGCTACCTGGACAGTGCCAACGCCTGGGAGAGCGTGGGGGTACAGAGGAGGCAGGAGGCTCTGGGATATATCCAAGCAGGTAAAAGGAAATAACTCCACCTCTCCCTCCCTCTTTTCTACACTCCTCTTTCCTCTGCTCTTCCTCCTTTTCCTCCTCCTCCTCCCCTGTGCCCCTTCTTTGGTAATAGAGGACACAGTGATGTGTGGAGCAGGGAGCTTAAAACATAATTCTGCACGTCCAGGTTCCAAGCACTGAGAGGCTGATCAGGATTGCACATGTATGTCATACCCTGCTGCAAATATAACAGCCCACATCCTGTACCAGGACAATACTGCCCCCTACTGTACAGATCCAGTCCATGACACAGAGGTTATATTGAACTTTCATTGAATGTGAAAGTAACAGTAGCTTAGAACAGCTCTGTGATGCTGCGTCTCCACTGGTCAGGTTACAGACTGACTAGCTGACATCATCACTCAAACCTGTCCAAACCTGTCTGTAATGTTGCAACCGAGGGAGCTTTTACCTCCTTTTACCTCCTCAAACAAATATTAGCTACGCAGCTACACAAACTCCAAACCTGTACGTTTATTGCATAAATACAGCAGTGAACAGTTAAATACAGTACATAATACTGTCCTGATTAGATGATGACATTTAACGTGTAACATCACCATGTTGACTTTGTTCTAATTTTTCATAAAATGCTCTTCTTGAAGTTATGCAATACCTAAATAAAATGTATTCATAAAAAAGAACATATTGGAAGACCTAATATATAAGTTATAAGTGAAACCTAACAAGGTGGGAGAAAAAGTGAAGAACCACTTCAGAGTGATGTAAGGCAAATCCTGCCTGTTTCAGATCAACTCCAGTGGAGATGTTTACCTACCCTCACCTTTCTGACTGCTCGTTCTCTCTCTGCAGGCTATGTCAGACAGCTGCAGTATCGTAAGAATGATGATTCATACCCTCCCTATAACAACGAAAAATCCAGCACATGGTATTTCATAACAACCCGACACCAAACCAATTCATACACAGAGCAGTGGTCAGGACAGCAGTGTGGAGCAGTGGTCAGAGCAGCAGTGTGGAGCAGTGGTCAGAGCAGCAGTGTGGAGCAGCGGTCAGAGCAGCAGTGTGGAGCAGTGGTCAGGACAGCAGTGTGGAACAGTGGTCAGGACAGCAGTGTGGAGCAGTGATCAGAGCAGCAGTGTGGAGCAGTGGTCAGGACAGCAGTGTGGAGCAGTGGTCAGAGCAGCAATGTGGAGCAGTGGTCAGGGCAGCAGTGTGGAGCAGTGTTTTAATTGCCTCAGTTACGCACTCATCCTGATTGTGAAGGCTTGATGGTGTGCGTCCTGCGGTTTTTCAGGGTGACAGCGTACACGGCCAAGGTGTTTGCGCTGGCCTCCCTGTATGGGGGAGTGCAGGAGGATCGCGTGTGTCTCCCGCTGAAATACCTGGTGCGGAACCGACAGGCGCCTGATGGCCGCTTTGAAGAAGATGCTCCAGTTTATGATAAAAGTCTAATGGTAATACCCTCCAAAACAAAACGCAAACCAAACTATCCTCCTAAACAAAACACAAACCAAAGACCTGTACAGAAGACTGTTCTACACACAGGACTCTGATACTGAAAAACAATGCAGAACAGTATTAGGGGAGCTCGTCATATCTATACAGGACACTCTTTTAATATTTACATGTAAAATATGTCCATTGCATGCATTTTTAAAACATTCCTTTTTTTAACATTATGTAAGTCTGTTTGCTTTTACCCTGGAAGAGGTATCTGTGTAGTTATATCATTCTTTTTTTCATGCTCAATTGCCAGCTACAAATAGCTGGTAGTACATAGTACATAGCTGTGACATACACCTCCAGATGTGGGTCATGTTAGTTACCCTTCAGTGTCTGGTCTGATGATGTCAGTTCTTTCCCACTGTCAGGTATGGAAGTTATTTTCCGTCTCTGATCTCATTAGTGATAAACTCTGTGTTGTATCAGTAGTTTGTTATGTAAGGAACTGCTTATTAGTGTAAAATTTGTGTAATTCGGATAAAAAAATGATGTGGGTCTGGAGGAGCAGAGCTGGCCACTGTGCTGGGTGGTGATTGGACATTAACACACCAACAGAAGATTAACCCTAAATATGCCAAACAGCCATTTTAACTCCCCTTCTGGAGTGAGACACAGCACAGCTCACACCTGCCTAGCGCATACAGCGGCCTTGCTCATGACGGTCTCTCCTCCAAAAGGCACGCTAGCGGTGTCTTCTTTAAGGTCAAGTGAAGGCAAGAGGCGACCAAAACAGCGCAGGTGGGAACACCTGCATGTGACACGGTGTCTCTTACAGTTATTCTCCATATGCACTCATACAATTGTTAAACAACACCAGTTAACAACTACTGCAGTGAAGTTTCAACTGCAACATGAAGCAAGATGAACAGCTGTCTTTCTCTCTCTCTGTTTCTCTCTCCTCTCTGTCTCAGGGTGGCGTGAAAGATGGAGAACATCCAGCTCTCACCGCGTTCGTTCTGATCTCCATGGCAGAAGCAAAGCATATCTGTCGAAGCAGGGTCCCTGTGAGTTGGAAACATTCATACAGCAGGGCTCAGAGCAGCAGTGGTTAGCAGGGGGCAGTGTGGAGCAGCAGACAGATCTACAGTGTGTGTTATGTGCCTGTATGTGTAGCAGCTGAGCAGAACTGCTGTCCTACCTGTGGTCTCACTCCTCTGTGTGTCTGTGCTCTGCTGCAGGAGTTGGCCAGCAGCATGCAGCGTGCCTCCCAGTACCTGAGCGGTCGCCTCTCCAGCCTGTCCAGCCCCTACTCAGTGGCCATTTCCTCCTACGCCCTGGCCCTGCTGGACCAAACGTCGAGCACACTGCTCAGCCAGTTAAAGAGAGTTTCTGCATCAGGTGAGTGTCTCAGTTCATCTCCGCAGAATGATGAGGCATCAAAGGCTTTCCAGGGTCTGATAATTGTCCATCATTCCTTTAGAAGTGTACACGTCTCTCTCACTGCTCCTGTCTCTCTCTCATTACTCCTGTCTCTCTCTCTCTGCTCCTGTCTCTCTCTGTTCCTCTCTCTCTCGTTATTCCTGTCTCTCTCTCGTTACTCCCGTCTCTCTCTCACTGCTCCTGTATCTCTCTCATTACTCCTGTCTCTCTCTCTCTGCTCCTGTCTCTCTCTCGTTATTCCTGTCTCTCTCTCACTGCTCCTGTCTCTCTCTCTGCTCCTGTCTCTCTCTCTGCTCCTGTCTCTCTCTGTTCCTCTCTCTCTCGTTATTCCTGTCTCTCTCTCACTGCTCCCGTCTCTCTCTCACTGCTCCTGTCTCTCTCTCGTTACTCCTGTCTCTCTCTCACTGCTCCTGTCTCTCTGCCTGTCTCTGCAGATGGCTCTCACTGGGGTGGGTATGATGCAGTCGGTGTTGAGGCTACAGGATACGCGCTGCTCACTCTGCTGAAGCTGGGACAGCTGGACCAGGCGGCTCCTGTGAGTCACTGGCTGATGGAGAGAGTTGGTGCGAATGGCGGCTACGGGTCCACACAGGTAACCCCACTTACCAAACAGGTAACCCCGCTAATCACACAGGTAACTCTACTAACCACACAGGTAACCCTACTAACCACACAGGTAACCCCATTTACCTCACAGGTAACCCTGCTAACCATACAGGTAACCCCGCTAACCACATAGGTAACCCCACTTACCTCACAAGTAACCCTGCTAACCTCACAGGTAACCCTGCTAACTACACAGGTAACCCCGCTAACCACACAGGTAACCCCACTTACCTCACAGGTAACTCTGCTAACCTCACAGGTAACCCCATGTACCTCACAGGTAACCCTGCTAACCACACAGGTAACCCCATTTACCTCACAGGTAACTCCGCTAACCACACAGGTAACCCCGCTAACCACACAGGTAACCCCACTTACCTCACAGGTAACCCCACTTACCATACACACAATACAGGTAACCCCGCTAACCATACAGGTAACCGTGCTAACTACGAACATACCACACCATTTGTGTGTGTGTATGCATGTGCATGTGTGTACATGTGTGCATGTATTATACTAAAGTACATTGCATTACTGAAGTAAAATAAAATAATACATGTGTATCACATCTATTCAATCATACATGTACTAGCTTTCACAGCAATGTATGGAAAACACATAAATTGTGAAAACAACAGTCATTAACGTCAAGATTAAAAAAAAACGTTGATGATAATTATATTGTCAGTGTTAATAACAATGTTACTAACAATGTTACTCGTTCATGAAGTAATCATTTTAATAATAATCAGCCTTGTTCTGTGCCAGGCTGCGGTCAGTGAGCTGTATGTCGGGATCTATCTCTACTTAGTAACTTTGACAGTGAAGAGTTTGTCAGGAGTTATATTTTGTACTTGCAAGATATGTCTGCAAAATTTTGCCTGCAGTGTTGCCAGGGGGTCATGTCCCATTCAGTGCGGCTGCGCAGACCGAGCAGAACCCCGAGCTCTCTCTCTCTCTGTGTGCAGTGCACCATGGTGGTTTTCCAAGCCCTGGCTGAGTACCAGCTGAAGCAGCCCCCCTCAGCAGACCGGAGGCTAACCGTGAAGCTCTCTGCTGCCGGCAGGGGGAGCATGATCCCTTGGACATTCGATAAAAGCAACTGGGCTGTGGCTCGATCTGAAAAGGTAACGGAACAGCAGCACTCACAGTAGATCAGCAATGTTTTAGAAACATTATTTTGAAAGGAGTAATTCTTTACTTTAAACATGGATTATGATACGCAGTTCTGAATCAAGGAGTTTAAAAACATAAAGAAACAGAGCGGTCCACGTGTTCTCTGTTTTTCCGTGCAGTTCACAGAGCTTCGCAATTTCAGTATGGTGGCAGAGGGCAGTGGGACGGGAAAGATAGTGGTGAGTACTGCTGTGGCGCCCCCTGCTGTTGGAGGAGTAAAATCTCACAGCATTTCTTCAAATATGATATGCACAAGTTCATCATCCAAACATTTTGCAGAATTATGTGGTCCTTTGAAAATAAAGTGGCAACTATTACTATTATTGTGAGCTAACTAGCTATCTAGCTGCCTCTATAGAATATTATATAGACACATACACATATTAATCGCTTTTTCTTCTTAAGACTGAAGCTTGTAATAATGGATATTTATCTAAATGTAAAATCACGGAATTAATGTAGAATCAACACAAAGGAAGTATATTTAAATTCAAATATTATTGTTTAATAGCATCTTTCCCCAGTAATGACACATTGTTTGTGAAATCTTTCCAACTAGGTGTGAGGAACCTGGTTTTATATGACCCATGGCCCCAAATGTGTTTGTTGTGTGCATGACATTTTATTTAAAATGTACTATAAAATATACAAAATTATTTTACTGCTCTTGCAGTAGAGCGTTCTGTGTGTGGATATTCTAAACAAACATGCACATGCACAGCCTCAAGTTTGGACAGTATCTAAACCGCTTGCCTTTATAATATCTGTTGGATTTCTTGTGTGTGCTTTGTGACACATTCAGCTCACAAAATGCAAAACCAAACAGAAGTAAAAACGTAATTATTTCAACCTGCACGTTGATGCTGCTCATTCCCGAGTCCCGAGTGCATTTTGTGAGACTTGTTCATGGAAATTGTAAAATATTGCCACTACCGGTGAGAATGATGTAACTTCATGAAATTTTGATTGAAGTGAAGCTGCGAGTGGTGCCCGTATTTATTAGTTGAAAGCTTTTTCCGCCTAAAACTCCATCCTTGTCCTCATCCATCTTTAGCCAGGATGGTTTGATTTGGCAGCACACGTTGTCACAGGTCACAGGTCAGCCGCCACAGGAAGTAGACAAAACACAGCTGCGTTATTTGCGTTAATGTTTTTAACGTGTTAAATATTTCAAATTAATCGCAAAAATTAACGGGTTAATTATATATATATATATATATATATATATATATAATAATCCTGTGTGTGTGTGTGTGTGTGTGTGTGACTGTGATGAGTGATGGTCACCTCCTTTCCCTCCAGGTTGAGACTGTCTACTATGCCATCCTGAGCCCTCAGGAGAAGGGAATATGTCAGGGCTATGATCTGGACCTAGACATCAAAGAGACCCTTTCCATCCACCGCCAAGGGAAGTGTGAGTGTGTGGTTGTGTGTGTGTGTGTGTGTGTGTGTGTGTGTGTGTGTGTGTGTGTGTGTGTGTGTGTGTGTGTGTGTGAGTGAGTGAGAGTGCAAATGTATCATAAACAGGGAGAGATGGGGCAGAGTGTAGAGGGAGAGATGGGGCAGAGAATAGCGCGAGAGACATGTATACGCTGGTGAATGATGTCTTTGTGACTTTGTGTTGCAACAGGAGATGACTCATGTCAAGGCCAGGCCTACACACTGACCATCTGTCTGAGGTGAGATCTTTTTAGTGGAGCTGGATTGTGCTGTGATTCCAGCAAACAGGTTAAATATAGGTACACTGATCAAAAGAATTTCAGTAGTCCTTTCTTGAAAGCTTGGTACTTGATGTTACACAGTAAAGTTGAGGCTCACTGTCTGTCAGAGGTAAGGTGTGTTCCTGTAAGGATGCATCACTCAGACAGTCCACATTATGAAGTCTCTCAGTGCCACAGTCTCCACTGTGTCTCTGTGTAACTCTGCTTAATCTTTCAGTTATAGAGTACCTCCAGTAGTCAACAGTTGCCTTTTTAATTGTCTACTGGTGCTTAATTACAACCAATAAGCAATATACTTTAATGTGAAATGGTTTCTATATGCAAAGGGTATATAGGGAGGTAATCTGTCAGTCTGGACGGCTGCATTTGCAGTAGTTGTGACACTGGCTACTAGATTATACAGCAGGTGGCTAACTAGATTATGCTAACTGTTACTGTATGTTTCTGGCTAACTAGATTACGCTAACTGTTACTGTATGTTTCTGGCTAGTTTAACTGCTAGTTTGTATTCTTTTGTCAGAAAACAAAACAACAAAATTAACACAAGAATGATAATTACTATGAAAATGCTTATGGCTATGAGCATATTACAACATTAACATGGATTTGCCCATATCTGCTGATACACCAGTAAAAGGTTATCTTTGCAAGCCTCTCAGAGAGGATGACCTACACTTTCAAAGCGCTGGCCGTGACAGTGAGCCTGGTGTTACTACAGTGTAACTGTAGGCAGTGTGTTTGTCCAACACTGGATGCAGAATGTTAGCGCTGTAAAGAACAGCAGCTGCTAACAGAGGAAAGGGAGACTTCAGTCTGAAAAAAATCGTTTTTTGGAAGAGCATGCCAGTCCCTGTTCGTCCTTGGAAACGGCCTGCACTGAGGCTGTTAAAGGACAGCATGTTAACAAACAGGCGCCTACCTTCAGTGTTTGTAGGTAGGTTACACTACCTTCAGTGTTTGTAGGTAGGTTACACTACCTTCAGTGTTTTAGTTGTATTAGTTTGCTAACTCTCTAGTGCTGTGATCTTCTGTCCAGAAGCCAAGGCTCTGCCAGGTTCATTTGGACTGAGACCTATGTGTTCCTCCGGATCTAAATCATCTGCTTCCTCTTGTACCGTGACAGTTAAAACTCAGTTGGCTTCATTGATCAGTGACTTGGCTTTACTTGGATTATGTAATGCAGGGGTGTGTTTGTGAGGCTACTGAGGACCGGGTATTGAAGCTAAACTTTTAAGTCCCGCTGGATGTTTATGGTTTTAATATTTATTTCTTCTTTGGGTGTTTTGTATTGCTCTAGTGTTTTCCATGTTTTTGGATTGTTGTGTTGTGGCTAGTGTTTTCCATATTAATTTCATTTATTCATTTTAGTTTTTGTTGGTTTCATTTTTTGCTTTATTTGTTTTGTAATTTATGAAAGGAAATGTTTGTTGAGTTTTGTGTTTTGTAAAGGAGGTTTGAAGTCTCTCTCTCTCTCCCTCTCTCTCTCTCTCTCTCTCTCTCTCTCTCTCTCTCTCTCTCTCTCTCTCTCTCCCTCTCTCTCTTTCTAGGCCTCACACAGAGACTCCAGACACGATGACGATTCTGGACGTTTCCCTGCCCACTGGTTTCGTTCCTTCTCTGAGCAAACTGGAAGAGGTAAAGGCTGCAGGGCTCGGTGTCTGGGGCAGGGAGAACAGCAGTGTTCTCAGAATATACTCGTAAAAATGCTTAAATGGATACCAGAATCAATGAAACACTATTCTCCAACAGCACCATGGTTTTTTAATCAATTAAACAAAACACACTCTGTGTCTCTTCTTTGTTGCCATTTACTTCTTGGCCTTGGTGCATATTCCTAAAAATATCCTTTGTTTTTCTATCTGAAGAACCAAAATCGAGTGGACAAGCTGTTTGACCACTATAGCATCGACAAAGAGCTGTCAAACAAAGGATCTCTGATCATCCACCTCTACAGGGTTAGTGACATCACTTCCTGTAACTCTTTTTACCCCTCTGGGACTCTTTGTATCCCACCTTCACCCTTCTCTGCCTCTTCTTTTCCTCCAGGTTCCTAAGGAAAAACGGTGCATTCCTGTGATTCTGTGCAAAGAGTTCGAAGTGGGTCTGCTCCAGCCATCAGCCGTCAGGGTCTACGCCTATTACAACACAGGTAAGCTCACAGCCCAAACCTGTTACAACACAGGTAAACTCACAGCCCAAACCTGTTACAACACAGGTAAGCTCACAGCCCAAACCTGTTACAACACAGGTAAGCTCACAGCCCAATCCTGTTACAACACAGGTAAACTCACAGCCCAAACCTGTTATAACACAGGTAAACTCACAACCCAAACCTGTTATAACACAGGTAAGCTCACAGCCCAATCCTGTTACAACACAGGTAAACTCACAGCCCAATCCTGTTACAACACAGGTAAACTCACAGCCCAAACCTGTTACAACACAGGTAAACTCACAGCCCAAACCTGTTACAACACAGGTAGGCTCACAGCTGGATCCACAGCCCTGTCACCTGCTGTGTTTCTTACTCTCTGTGTTGCGCTGAAGAGCTTCATCTGCTTTTGTTTTTCCAGAGAAATCCTGCACCAGATTTTACCACCCTGCAGGAAACAGCACTGAGCTGGGCACCATCTGCACCGGAGCAGTCTGCAAGTGCGCTGAACGTAAGACGCACTGCACGGAAACGCTACTGATGCTCAGCTAATGCAATGCTCTATACCGGCAGTAATATTAACAATACTGATGCTAATGCTAACACTACTGATAATAAATATAACACCATGTTCCACACTGACAGTAGCACTAACACTACTGATGCTAATGCTAACGCTATGCTCTACACTGACAGTAACACTACCATTACTGATACTAATACTAACACTATGATCTATGCTGATACTAACACTACTGATACTAAGTTTATGTAGGTACTTTGACACTAAACCTAACATTATGATTTATACTGATGCTAATACTACCATCTATCCTGATACTGATGCTACCATTTAACCCCCCCACCCCCCCGGGAGTCTCTCAAATCCCCCACCTATCTCCCATTCATCCCTCTCTCATTTTTGTCTGTCTGTCTCTGCCAGAGAGCTGTCCATCCCTTACAGAAAAAGTGGGAGAACGAATAGAGAAGGCCTGCGAAACTACCACTCACGGTAAGACCACACCCTGACCACTGCCACTCACGGTAAGACCACACCCTGACCACTGCCCTACGGTAAGACCACACCCTGACCACTGCCCTACTGTAAGACCACACCCTGACCACTGCCCTACGGTAAGACCACACCCTGACCACTGCCCTACGGTAAGACCACACCCTGACCACTGCTACACCACTGCCACCTACGGTAAGACCACACCCTGACCACTGCCCTACGGTAAGACCACACCCTGACCACTGCCCTACGGTAAGACCACACCCTGACCACTGCCCTACGGTAAGACCACACCCTGACCACTGCCCTACGGTAAGACCACACCCTGACCACTGCCCTACGGTAAGACCACACCCTGACCACTGCCCTACGGTAAGACCACACCCTGACCACTGCCCTACGGTAAGACCACACCCTGACCACTGCCCTACGGTAAGACCACACCCTGACCACTGCTACACCACTGCCACTCACGGTAAGACCACACCCTGACCACTGCTACACCACTGCCACTCACGGTAAGACCACACCCTGACCACTGCCCTACTGTAAGACCACACCCTGACCACTGCTACACCACTGCCACCACTGCCACTCACGGTAAGACCACACCCTGACCACTGCTACACCACTGCCACCTACGGTAAGACCACACCCTGACCACTGCTACACCACTGCCACCTACGGTAAGACCACACCCTGACCACTGCTACACCACTGCCACCTACGGTAAGACCACACCCTGACCACTGCTACACCACTGCCACCTACGGTAAGACCACACCCTGACCACTGCTACACCACTGCCACCTACGGTAAGACCACACCCTGACCACTGCTACACCACTGCCACCTACGGTAAGACCACACCCTGACCACTGCTACACCACTGCCACCTATGGTAAGACCACACCCTGACCACTGCTACACCACTGCCACCTACGGTAAGACCACACCCTGACCACTGCTACACCACTGCCACCTATGGTAAGACCACACCCTGACCACTGCTACACCACTGCCACCTACGGTAAGACCACACCCTGACCACTGCTACACCACTGCCACCTACGGTAAGACCACACCCTGACCACTGCTACACCACTGCCACCTACTGTAAGACCACACCCTGACCACTGCCACCTACGGTAAGACCACACCCTGACCACTGCCCTACTGTAAGACCACACCCTGACCACTGCTACACCACTGCCACCTACGGTAAGACCACACCCTGACCACTGCTACACCACTGCCACCTACGGTAAGACCACACCCTGACCACTGCTACACCACTGCCACCTACTGTAAGACCACACCCTGACCACTGCTATACCACTGCCACCTACGGTAAGACCACACCCTGACCACTGCTACACCACTGCCACCTATGGTAAGACCACACCCTGACCACTGCCCTACTGTAAGACCACACCCTGACCACTGCTACACCACTGCCACCTACGGTAAGACCACACCCTGACCACTGCTACACCACTGCCACCTATGGTAAGACCACACCCTGACCACTGCTACACCACTGCCACCTACGGTAAGACCACACCCTGACCACTGCTACACCACTGCCACCTATGGTAAGACCACACCCTGACCACTGCTATACCACTGCCACCTACGGTAAGACCACACCCTGACCACTGCTACACCACTGCCACCTACGGTAAGACCACACCCTGACCACTGCTACACCACTGCCACCTACGGTAAGACCACACCCTGACCACTGCTACACCACTGCCACCTATGGTAAGACCACACCCTGACCACTGCTACACCACTGCCACCTACGGTAAGACCACACCCTGACCACTGCTACACCACTGCCACCACTGCCACCTACGGTAAGACCACACCCTGACCACTGCTACACCACTGCCACCTATGGTAAGACCACACCCTGACCACTGCTACACCACTGCCACCTACGGTAAGACCACACCCTGACCACTGCTACACCACTGCCACCTACGGTAAGACCACACCCTGACCACTGCTACACCACTGCCACCTACGGTAAGACCACACCCTGACCACTGCTACACCACTGCCACCTATGGTAAGACCACACCCTGACCACTGCTACACCACTGCCACCTACGGTAAGACCACACCCTGACCACTGCTACACCACTGCCACCTACGGTAAGACCACACCCTGACCACTGCTACACCACTGCCACCTACGGTAAGACCACACCCTGACCACTGCTACACCACTGCCACCTACGGTAAGACCACACCCTGACCACTGCTACACCACTGCCACCTATGGTAAGACCACACCCTGACCACTGCTACACCACTGCCACCTACTGTAAGACCACACCCTGACCACTGCTACACCACTGCCACCACTGCCACCTACGGTAAGACCACACCCTGACCACTGCTACACCACTGCCACCTATGGTAAGACCACACCCTGACCACTGCTACACCACTGCCACCTACGGTAAGACCACACCCTGACCACTGCTACACCACTGCCACCTACGGTAAGACCACACCCTGACCACTGCTACACCACTGCCACCTACGGTAAGACCACACCCTGACCACTGCTACACCACTGCCACCTATGGTAAGACCACACCCTGACCACTGCTACACCACTGCCACCTACGGTAAGACCACACCCTGACCACTGCTACACCACTGCCACCTATGGTAAGACCACACCCTGACCACTGCTACACCACTGCCACCTACGGTAAGACCACACCCTGACCACTGCTACACCACTGCCACCTATGGTAAGACCACACCCTGACCACTGCTACACCACTGCCACCTATGGTAAGACCACACCCTGACCACTGCTACACCACTGCCACCTATGGTAAGACCACACCCTGACCACTGCTACACCACTGCCACCTACGGTAAGACCACACCCTGACCACTGCTACACCACTGCCACCTACGGTAAGACCACACCCTGACCACTGCTACACCACTGCCACCTACGGTAAGACCACACCCTGACCACTGCTACACCACTGCCACCTATGGTAAGACCACACCCTGACCACTGCCCTACTGTAAGACCACACCCTGACCACTGCTACACCACTGCCACCTACGGTAAGACCACACCCTGACCACTGCTACACCACTGCCACCTACGGTAAGACCACACCCTGACCACTGCTACACCACTGCCACCTACGGTAAGACCACACCCTGACCACTGCTACACCACTGCCACCTACGGTAAGACCACACCCTGACCACTGCTACACCACTGCCACCTATGGTAAGACCACACCCTGACCACTGCTACACCACTGCCACCTACGGTAAGACCACACCCTGACCACTGCTACACCACTGCCACCTACGGTAAGACCACACCCTGACCACTGCTACACCACTGCCACCTATGGTAAGACCACACCCTGACCACTGCCCTACTGTAAGACCACACCCTGACCACTGCTACACCACTGCCACCTACGGTAAGACCACACCCTGACCACTGCTACACCACTGCCACCTATGGTAAGACCACACCCTGACCACTGCTACACCACTGCCACCTACGGTAAGACCACACCCTGACCACTGCTACACCACTGCCACCTATGGTAAGACCACACCCTGACCACTGCTACACCACTGCCACCTACGGTAAGACCACACCCTGACCACTGCTACACCACTGCCACCTACTGTAAGACCACACCCTGACCACTGCTACACCACTGCCACCTACTGTAAGACCACACCCTGACCACTGCTACACCACTGCCACCTATGGTAAGACCACACCCTGACCACTGCCCTACTGTAAGACCACACCCTGACCACTGCTACACCACTGCCACCTATGGTAAGACCACACCCTGACCACTGCTACACTACTACCATCTGTAGTTATAACCATCCCTGGTCCACCAAATGGGACGTTACCTCTTTACTTGTTTTACAGTTTATAAGATGACAGTGGCTGATGTCCAGAAAAGTTCACTGGTGGATAAATACATCATGGAGATCAAACAGGTGATAAAGCTAGGTAAGTTGAACCTCTTTTCTGAGGAAAAAACCTCTTTCCCCAAATCCCTTGGCCGCTCCTGGTCATGACCAGGAGTCATTTGTAATGCTCACATACAAAGGTTTTACCATTTCCAGGACAACTGGTCCGCTGATAGGTGTACCATTGACTCTTACCTGGGAGACGCACAGATACATTTGTCAAAGTTCTCATCCCCAGCTTTTTGAAAAATGCACCTACTCTTCATCACTCTGCTGTCCTTCGCCTCCTTGGTGAACTGCTTAACTTTATTAAGCTTTAAGCTTTTATTAAGCTTTTATTACTCAGGACCAGACCAAGGGCAGATAAGATAAGTCAAAAAATACACACACACAGCAGGCAAGAGGGTGAATGGTCTACCACCATAAATACCCCTAAATCAGTGACCTCAGTCACATACCTACTTAAAATAAACAGCCATCACTTTAATATTGCAAGAAGTTACCTAAAACCCAGTCAGTTACTTAAAACCTCAAACTAATGATTGTCTGATTGGATTCACATTTGATTTTTCCAGATAAAAGCGGAAGTAGGGCGTGGTACGCCCACTTTGTGTATTAGTAAGCGTTAATCTGCTCCTCAGATGTAGAATCCTTGGCTAAACGGTAGCCACAGTCATGTTTGGTTTAATCTGAGAGAGGTTCAGATGCCAAATACTTCTAATATAATGTTAAAGAACTCTGCCTTTTTAGCCAATCTCAAAGTTACTTCTTAAAAACAGTAACATCCTGATAGACCACAACTGCAGGGGGTTGCCTTCTCCCCCCCTTCTCCCCTTCCTGAGCACAATCGGAGTGTGTGTGTGTGTGTGTGTGTTTCTTGGTGCGTATCCACATGTTCGGATCACTTGTGACATGTGTCACTTTATCATGTGTGACCTTAAGAAGTGTATTTGTCAATATAGCAGCAAAACCAGCATTTTACCACTTCCTGTCAGCCAACTCTCTCCTCTCAAGCCATGCCTATTAATGTTTGGTGTCATTGCGATGCTCATGATGCTGAATGTAAAAATTAGAATCTCGAAAATATATCTGGTATTTCCAGATGTTGGGATCTAAAGCACAAAATTAAGTCCTGAAGAAACTTCCAGGCGCTCCCCCACCATAAAATTGATTATGCGCGGGCCAGGGAGGAGGAGAGAGCTTCTTCTTAAGTCAGGCTTAGAACAGGCCTCGACGCTCAGTCTTACGCTCAGTCATCTGCTCAGTCATCCAGTACGCTCAGTTTTTGCCTGTGCTCAGTCTGCGGCTCAGTTTTTGCCTGTGCTCTGTCCAATCTGCTCAGTTTCTCTTGCAACTTTTTGGATTTTTCCTGTTGTGAGTGGTTCCTGTGCTCTTCCTCGGGAGAGATGAACAATTGGCTTGTGTAATTTTCTCTTCACACATTCATTCATCCATTCCGTGATCCATCCATGTTCTTGTTTTGTTAATGTCTTTATGTAATTTGGTGTCTGTTAAGGTAGTGGACCAGGTCTGTAGCCCAGACTCAGACCCAGACTGAATTTTGTCTTTGTCCTAGTGTTAATGCTCAATAAACCTTTTTAATTTATTCCAGTTGTGATTGTATATTTCTGGCAAAGGTTGATCCACCAGCCTGCTCATTTCCTATCAACGAATTCGGCGATTTAATTGATAATTAATATCTTTGATAATAATGATTAAACTAAATCTTTTTATTTATTTCACATGTTGGTTTAGTGAGGAGTTTTAGTAATTGGTGTCATTTGTGTTCGGTATTCAGAGTGCAGGATAAACAAGGACGTTAATTTCTAAGACCGCTGAGTTCAGACCATTTAATTTTTATTAAATTCTCACTTCCCTGACATTCTGGTTTCATTCCCATTCAGTTGACTGATGTATTCAATACCTTGGTCAAATGCCAACATAGCATTTAACCTGAATTTAGGATGTTTGAAGGACAAAGGCAGATTTTGGAGAGAGAGAGATTAGGGGAGAGAGATTTGGGGGACAGTGATGGATTTGGGGGATCAGGGTGTGGGTAGCAGATACTGAGGCTGTTTGCACTGTCTTCAGGGCAGGACCCAGTGG
Source organism: Megalops cyprinoides (assembly GCF_013368585.1). Classification (NCBI taxonomy): domain Eukaryota; kingdom Metazoa; phylum Chordata; class Actinopteri; order Elopiformes; family Megalopidae; genus Megalops; species Megalops cyprinoides. The sequence goes on from NC_050606.1 coordinate 718,744, forward strand.
TTCGGGGGCAGAAGAGGGAGTTTGTCTCTCACATCAGCTGCAGGAACTCCTTAGGACTGAAGCAGGGGCAGAACCTGCTGATCATTGGCCAGCCCAGAGACCTGCTGCAGGCAGCCGATGGAGGGTGAGTGAGCGACCAACTGCCTGATTGGCTCACTGAGTGATTGATTGGTTGGTTGGTTGATTGATTGATTGACTGGTTGACTGGCTCACTGAGTGATTGATTAGTTGGTTGACATATTGATTGGTTGATTGGAATGTGTTTCTCAGGTTCTGGTATTTCCTGTCCTCTGGGACGTGGCTGGAGAAAATTCCCAGCGAGGCAGAATGTCAGGGTGCCCAGCAGAAGACCTGCGCAGACATCGAGGACTTCATTTATGAGTTCCAGGTGTTCGGCTGTCCCAGCTGACCTCTGCTCCAGCGTGTGGCTTTGTCCCATAATCCCACCTCCTGCCCCTGTGTTAGCCAATCATGCCAGCCCAGTGTTTGCAGACCCTGCTGGTCTCTGCTAGAGTGGCGACTCAGGAACCAATCAGATGTCAGCATAAGGAGGTCGGCAGCAGTCAGCACTATGGATTATGGATGTCTAAACTGTCTGAATAAAAGATGAATGATCAAGCCCTGTGTCTCTGCAGCTTCTGAGTATGGCAACAGGCCTGTGTTCTCCTTCTGCTTCTGGTGTGACAGAAAGTAAGGCCGCACAAAGCACTGCTGTTCACAGCTCACCAGTTGTGTGGATCCCTATATTTAGCAGCAAATGCCTTATGCACATATACTAGTCCATCAGTTATTCTCAGTTCCAAAGAGGCTCTGACTGAGTGTTGGACCGTATTCACACAGGTCAATGCTGCAGGTTTAGCTGATTGAAGCGCAGGGAGGCCAGGTGGAGCTCTGTGAAAGCGTATCTGCAGTCATTTCCAGAGCAGCTCAGACTGTGTTTCAGCTCGTTCGGCATCTTGGCCACTACAGCGAAACATTCCCACACTAGTACACACACGGGAGCAGACCATTGGAGCAGAAAGAAAGATCCAATCACAGGACCGAGGTGAGAAGATCATTCATCCCTGCAGAAGGCTGACGCTTCTTCACCAGTTACAGAGATTAGTGATAGCATTAGCACCACTCATGAAACCCAGCTGATGCCTCTTCACCTGCTGATCAGGGAGAAACCCTCCCAGAGCAGGGGGTGAGGCGGGGCCTGCTGCTCATGTTTCCCATGGTGCACAGGTTCCTCAGCTTTTAAAAATGTCCATCTTCTTCTCAGTGGCTGGCTGTGCTGAGTGGTATCTGGTATGTACTACTATATGTACTGCTGATGTCTTCCTACTATTGCTGGCATAGACAATTCTGGGACTGCAGAAACTACATTACCCACGTTGCACTGCAAGGTCTCCCTAGTATGTCAGGTGAATACAATGGCATTTACACTGAAACAACGGTGTGATCCATAAACAGTTTCAGAGTCACGGCTGAATAGCGCAGACAGGGAGTGTAAAGCAAGCTCATTTCCATGTGACCTTAGCGATGGCTTCACACTCAGAACCTCTCACTGCTGCAGCCTGCTCTGCTTCACCGGGTGGCTCCCAGACATTTTCACTGCTTCACATCCCTCTTCCTGTGGAATCGCACCTTTACACAGTGGTGACCTGAGTCCCGCTGACAAATCGCTACCCAAACCTGTACAGAGTGGCATGTTTCAAAGAGCAGCACACAGCCAGAGTGCAGGGAATTCCATGTGAAAATGTGCATCTGCAGTCTTTCCCTCCGAGCCACACAGATGCACAGGACTCCTGCTCTGCAGCCCTGGCTCTGAACGCTCAGACAGCATCTTACTGAGGCCTCTTCCCCCGCTGGGCCACTGCTGTTTGCTGTGCCCAAATACCACAGCGTATGATAGACGAGCTTCAGCAGAAACATCTTCCACATTCCACTGCTCAAGAGTCTGTGATAAAAGGATCACTGATCACGCTATGGTTACCAACAATGAGCCACTGTCGTCATCAGACCATAATTTCCCTGCAAAACTTCAAATGCTGTTTGCCTCAAATCCAAGAAACCAACCACTGTGAGGATTCTGTTGCCATCTAGTGGACATATTAAGAAATGTCTACTCTGCAACAGGATGAAACAGCTAAGGCAGGTGAAATCTGGAATTTCGCATAACCAGACAGCAGTGATACTAGAGAGTGCAATAGAGGGAAAACATAAGAAGGCAGGGTCACCATGCGTTTGCCAAATAACATTTCCACAAGTATCACAGGAAGCTGATCAGCTCAGAGGGGGGAACACAGAGGCTACTGTGGGTTCACAGTTGTGAATAAGTGAGTCCACTTGCTATCCATAATGTGTCCCTGGTTCCCAATTAACATCCCTGAATGAGAGGCTCAATCCGGCGGCAGCTGGCAGCATACCTCCTGACATGTGTGTGTGTGTGTGTGTGTGTGTGTTTGTGTGTGTGTGTTTGTGTGTGTGTGTGTGTGTGTGTGTGTGTTGTCTGTGTGTGTGTGTGTGTGTGTGTGTGTGTGTGTGTGTGTGTGTGTGTGTGTGTGTGGTGTGTGTGTGTGTGTGTGTGTGTGTGTGTGTTGTCTGTGTGTGTATGTGTGTGTGTGTGTGTGTGTGTGTGTGTGTGTGTGTGTGTGTCCTCCTGTCTGTCGGTGTGTGTGTGTTTCTGTTTTCGTTTACAGCCCCATGTGCTTCATCGTCCCGCCTCGTGTCCTGCCGATCCGCCCTTCTGCCACGCCCACCCCGCCTCCTGTCCTGCTCACCTGTTCCCTGTTAATTCATCATTAGTCTGTGTGTATATATCCTTTTCTTTGCTTTGTGTTCTGCCAGTTTGTTTCAGGGTGTTAGCCTGTTTTGTTCCTGCCTGTTTTAGCTTATCTGTTCGTGCTTGTGTTTGACTGCTTTGCCCCTTCGATTTCTCTTCCTGCCTGCTGATTTGGAACGTTCTCTGCCTGGTTAGTTTGTCTCCTCTGCCTGTTTGGACCCTGATTTCTGCTCCTCTGTTCCTGGTTACCTGTTTAATCTCCTGTGAATGATCTGCTGTATTTTTGGATTTGTCTTTACTTCCTGTTTTTTGATATTCTACCTGTTTTTGTGGATCATCTGGTTTGACTCACTATTTTAATAAATACCCAAGTTGTGGCATTCTGGTCTTGGCCAGGGTCCTTCCAGCCGAAAGCATGATAGCCGCTGTTTGTTTTACGCAATTGTGTATTCTGTCAGTTTGCAATGTTCCTGAACACACATCATATCTTCACATCAGGGTTAGAACTCATCACCCCACTGTCTTTCACCCAGTCTACAGAAAGCCAGGAGGGACAAACAGTCTTTGCAGCAAGTAACGATGCTAGCAGAGGCATCATTCCGGGTGTGAGACAGCAGGTAATTTATTTATTTATTTATTTATTTATATATATATTTTTTAACGTCTGTTTATTGGTATTTTAGTTAACAAACAGTAAGCACTATATATAAATTATATAAAACAATACAGAATTTGCAAACACACACACAAAAACAATAGGACATGTACAATGCAGATACAGTATAAATATCAACTAAGGTACAAAGATGCTTTAGATGGTGATTATTGATATCCTTCATTAGGTACAGGACTGTCCTCTCCTGGTACCCCAAATACAGCCAACAGTGGGTCAGGTTCTACCATGTGTCCCAGGATATCAGAGTTTTAAATACAGAGCTCCAGAAATTGGATCATTTTGGGCATAGCCAGAACATGTTCCCCAATGAGGCAGGAAATACCCCACAACATTCTCACAAAGGATCTATATTAGGATACATTTTAGAAAACTTGACCTTTGAGAGATGAAGATGATGCAACACCCTAAACTGTATAAGACCATGCCTGATACATATCAATGCTGACTGCACCCCCTCCTGTGCCTGTAACCGTTGCTCCTCCATTAAGCCAATGCCCAAGTCCTCCTCCCAAGCGGATTTCAGAAAATCTAGGGATATATCTAATTGATTAAACATATATTTATAGATATAGGATATTACCCCCCTAGACAAAGGATCAACAGAAAACAAAGATTCCATCTGGGTGCTATTAGGTACACTAGGAAAGTTAGTTGTATTGGATCTAATATAGTTGCGAATTTGTAGAAATGGGTTTGAGGCAGAATTTACTGCACAGCAATTCAAAAGAGGAATGCCATAAACATAAAGATCCTTCATTTTTACAATACCATTACACATCCATAATTGAAAGAAATAGAGAGGGATTAAAATGGTGGTTTGCACACAGAGGGGTAAGGAGAGAATTCACATGCCATCCAAAATGGTGTCTTATTTTAGTCCAGATTTTAAGGGTCTGTTTTACAGCAGGGTTCCGATGGAAGGAAAGGACGAGAACGGTGCACAAAGACCGGCAGGATGACATGAGGCCTGCTCAATTTGCAACCAGGCAGGTTGATCATTTGATTCAACGGCCTGACCGCAGAGAGAGAGAGAGAGAGAGAAAGAGAGAGAGCTCACACATTACAGGCCCAGTAATAATACTGAAAATTAGAGGTTTGAGATTCAACTTAAACAAGTCATAGACATAGACCTAGTCACAACCATGCAACCCAGGCATCGGAAGGACCTGTCAGCCAACCTGAAAGGAAACTGGGAGTATGATAGACTCTGGGCAACTCTGCTGATGGGGAACAATTCATTCTTAGATAAGTTAAGCTTGTACATAAGCAGGTAATGTTTAACTAGAGACCAGGGCATATGAGAGAGGAGAGATCTCTGCTTATTCCACTGCGCTCCTCCAGAGAGAAAGAGAGACGATGGCTCTGCTGCAGCTGATCTTACTGGCCTGTGTGTCTGTGGGGATGGCACAGGATTTCGCCTCACCTGATACCGACATCCTGGCCGAGCTGAAAGAGCTGAAAGCCAAAATGGAGAAACTGGAGAGGGAGAATGAAGGTAAATATGTCAGGCTGGGAAATTCATTAATCAGGTAGGTTAGTTTTGAATGATGAACATTAATGCATTTTCAACTGTTACCTGTCCAGCTCAGGCAGTGAAGCTGAGAGCCTTGGAGACCAGGCTGAACATCAGAGAGAGTCAGCTGGAGGAAGAGCAACCTGTGTTAATGCAGCTGAAATCGACAGTGGAGGAAGTGAAGAGGCAGAATGCAGGTAATCCACGGATGGGAATACCCCCACTGCGCTTTACACGCTATTCTACAGGCCCCACTGCGCTTTACACGCTATTCTACAGGCCCCACTGCGCTTTACACTCTATTCTACAGGGACTCTATGGCTAAGACTGCCCTGCACACATGCTCATTATATCGTTTAACTTCAAACCCCATCAAAATCTTCCAAACAATTAGTTGCCACCAAAAATTTTAGTTGATCAGTTGCTCCAATAAATCAACTAGTTGCTACATCCCAGGAAAGAAGCCAGCGAAATCAGAGAAGCTGGAGAGAATTAAACACAAAGCCAACCATCTGTACAAGGGATATTATTTATTTCGCCGTAACGGATTGGTGTATAATATTGTACAGGCTCAATAAATCATTTTTTCTTGTAAAGTTAGCATATGCTGAGAGGTCAGTTTCCGTTACATGGCAAATTGTACTACAGTAGAAAATTCTGACAAAGTAACAATAAACAGCATCACAGCAGCTCAAATTAAATATTAATGACATTAACACTTTTCAACAATAACAAAAAACACACATAAACATTTATTGTTCTCATTTTGATGTTAAGCTCCAGGCTGCGGGTCCTTCCTGCATGTGTTGTGCTTTATTAAATTTGGCAGAAGTTTCCTCCGCTGAAATGAATTACACAATGAACTCAAATGGAGCTAACTGTTATAAGCACAGATTTTATCCAATCAGGAGTAGGGAGGATTCAGAGCGGGGTGATTATGTTCTGCGGTCAGTACACTTCCTTTCTCAGTTTTTTATTCATTACCAATCATAAATGGAAAATTATGTTTATTTTTTTAAGTTTACCTCGTACCAGTCTGGTTCAGCAAACTTTTGGCTAGTTTATGCATTATAATTTTCACAATCAATTTAACTGAAGTATTTGACACATCTCTTCCATAACACAAAAAAATATTCAACAGAACACCAGAATAAGTCTGAAATGCACAGTCAGGATGACCTGCATTGTGAAAGTTTTGCTTTGAGTGTGGAAATGAATGTTTACTGTCCTGCACTCACAGACAGACCAAAGGTGGCATTCTCAGCAACACTGTTTGGAGCTGGCAGTCAACACACAGGACCTTTCAATACTGAAACCACTCTGATCTACAAAAAAGTCATCACAGACATCAGCAACAACTACAACCCAGCTACAGGTACTGTATCCTGTCTACATGTCTGTATAGACACAATGGTAAGAGATACTAACACACGCTAGCTGCAGGTACTGTATACAGTCATTCACACAATCCTGTTACTAAAGTGAAAGCAATGCAGACAGTTCTTTTCTGTGTGCGCACGTGCGCGTGTGTCTGTGTGTGTGTGTGTGTGTGTGTGTGTGTGTGTGTGTGTGTGTGTCTGTGTATGTGTGTGTCTGTGTATGTGTGTGTATGTGTGTGTGTGTGAGAGTGTGTGTGAGTGTCTGTGTGTATGCGTGTGTGTGCGTGTATGTGTGTGTATGCGTGTGTGTGTGCGCGTGCGTGCGTGTGTGAGTGTGTGTGTGTGTATGCGTATGCGTGCGTGTGTGTGTACATGAGACACTGTTTCTCAACCTGTTGTGCTTCTCACACAGGGATCTTCACAGCACCAGTGAGAGGACTTTACTACTTCAGGTTCTCTGGACATGCCTGGGGTAACCATTACATGGCTGTCAGCCTTTATAAAAATGAACAACGCATATGTTCTGCATATGATGAGCAACGATCAGGTAATGCAAATTCCTCCAATGGAGTAACACTGCTGCTGGAAGAGGGAGATCGTGTCTACATGCGTCTCTGGACAAACAGACAAATCTTTGACGATGACGGCAACCACAGCACCTTCAGTGGCTTCCTGCTCTTCCCCATGTGAAGAGAATATTTCTATCACTGTGGGACAGTGATTCTACAGATTTGGCATGGACTTTGTTTCACGCATGAGCATGTGCACACATACACACAGGAAATTAAGACAAAAATTTAACATTTCTAGATTTTAAAGAATTAAGTGCAATGAATTATGAAGTAAATAAAGATCTTGTGAAATAAAGGAAAAAGGAAAAAACCTTCCTCTCCCACCCAGTGTGGCTCCTGTTCTCTATTACACCAAAAAGATAAATCAATATATTTAATACATGTTCATTTATATTAATTTCAGCATCCTCTATCTAGGGCTTACTGTACACTATAGATTTTATGATTAGATAGATGTGGTTTATGTCGTATGTAGCTGGAATAACCTGCCATTTTCTTGACATTATGACTTGGTGGTAGCACAAATATTGCTTTCAACTGCGTTAAATGCCAAAGGTTTATGTTTGTAAGAACCGGGTTGAAACGACACTAAAATAACATACAGCCAACCATGAGAAAGTTCCTGAATGCCCAGCAGGGTTTGCTGGGATGCGGGTCTGTGTCATTGCCAAGTTAATACGTGTAGGTTAGGGCAATTAATAAGTAGTGCTGTTCTATAATACAATAAGGATAAAAACCTCCTGTAATGCTAACTGTGCAGGGCAGAGCTAACTTCTGCTGTTTTCATATGTGGCTTATTAAATGAAACCGATTTATGTTAAATGATGAAATTGTGTGTGTGTGTGTGTGTGTGTGTGTGTGTGTGTGTGTTTGTGAGTTATAATGGGAGGAATTAGGTGATTATATATTTAGTAAACATAAATATTTAATGCATGATGATGAGAATAATGTTGCTTCTGAAAGCTTAAGGCAATGACTGAGACACTAAGGAGATAACAAAAATAGATTTTATTATAATATTCATGCCATTAACGAGGATATGAAATTATAATGATTTGAAATGAAATCTAAAAGAGCAGCAAAAGTGAAAGCACCTTCCCCCCAACAACAGCTCATTGCTGTATCCAGGATGTTATTACAGCTTTCTCCAAGCCCCTTTCAACTGAAGAAAAGCAAGTGCAGATTTTACTTTATGCAGTATAAGGAAGATAAATACAGTGAATGTGTGAAATGTGTTACCATCACTTTGTTATGGAGGGTGAGCTGTTTTACTCCACTCAAACACACACACACACACACACACGCACGCTCACACACATGCAAGCACGTACACACATGCATGCGCACATACATTAGCATACACACACAGTCATGCACAAACAATATTGCAAAAACATACATGAACAAACAGCCGCGCTCTGTCCCTGACATATACTCTGCACACGCTGAAGCTGAACGCTCTGCACACGCTGAAGCGTACGCTCTGCACACGCTGAAGCTGAACGCTTCACCGTTTCTCTGCCCAGCAGACGCAGACAGCTCTTCCTCCCGCCCTACCCCCTGACCCCAGATCAGTCTGGGCCGTTTCTCTGAGTGATGCGCTCAGGTGTCAGTCTCGTGAGCACAGTCCTCAGGCCCCAGTCAACGGCGGCCAGAACCGCAACGACGGCCAGCAGGGCGGCGCAGCAGAGTAGGGCCAGCGCAGAGTGGAAGTACCCGCCGGCCCAGTTCAGCCAGAACAGGAAGAGAGACGTGCAGGATGCCGCCATGAGCCCCCGCAGCAGCCAGGGAAGCTGCCCCCCCCAGCCCCCCGCGCTGGGACTCTCTCTCAGCCCACACCCTCTGGCCACCTCTCTGTCCTCCAGCACCTTCAACCTCTCCATCGCTCTCTCTTTCTCATTCTTAACTCTCTCTATCGCTCCCTTCATCTCCTCCTTGATTCTCATTATCTCTCTCTCTTTCTCCTCCTTGATTCTCTCTATTTCTTCGCTCTGCTCCTGGATCTGCCGGTTGCACTCTCCGTGGATCTTGCTCCTGGACAGGGAGTGCAGTCTGCTGAAGACCTCGGGCAGAACGATCTTCATCAGCTGCCTCTCCACCTCTGCCCTGGCGTTCTCCTCATAACTCTGCCTCAGCTCCTGCACCTCCTGCTTGTGCATCTCATCTCTCTCTTTCTTCTCCTTCTCCTTCTCCTCCCTCAGCTCCTCTATCTCCCTCTCTGTCTCCTTCCTCTGCTCCTTCTCTCTCCTCAGCTCTCTCTCCAGCTCTGTCCTCCTCTCCTCATTCCCCTCTTCTCTCAGCTCTGTCTCCAGCTCCTCTATCCTCTCCTCCAGGGTTCGAATCTTTTCCTCTCGTTCCTGGATCACTCCCTCCATCTTCCTCAGAGATTCCTGCAGCTCTCTCTCATACCTCTCCTTCATCTCCCTCTCTTCCCTCTCTTTCCTCTCCTCTCTCTCTCTTTTGATCTTTTCCTCCAACTCTTTGACCTGGAGTTCGACCTCCTGGTACATCTCGCTGCTGTAAAATTCCTCTGTGTTCCCTGCCACCATCTCTTTGATCTTCTCCAGCAGGTCTGTGACCTGCGTGATGTCAGGTCTGTCCATGCGGAAGAGCTGATGCCTGTTTCCACACTTCTCCAGCACCCCCCGGAGGTCCTGGTTCTGCACATGCTCCCTGACGGTCCCGTCCCTCAGTTCATTCCTGTGGGTCAAAAGGATCAAGGTGTGTCCCAAACAGCCCTCCCCAAAAATCTCCACCATTTTCTGCACAGTGTCCCTCCCCTCCTGCTCGGGCTGGTGCAGGGGGAGGAGCAGCAGGAAGGCGTGGGGTCCTGGGGCACACAGCTTGATCGACACGCCCACGTCTCTCCTCATCTCCTCCGGAGAGAGGCCGGGGCGGAACCAGTCCGGAGTGTTCACCACGCACACCTGTCTCCCGGCAATGCTCCCTCTCCTCCTCTGGCTGATGAGGGTGGGGGGTGCAGGCCCGTCCCCGGGGAGCATGGCGTTCCCCACGGTGCTCTTCCCAGCCCCAGAGCGGCCCAGCAGCAGCAGCCGGAGCTCTGGCTCACGGGGGGGCGGCGGGGCAACCTGCAGGGGCTCCTCACCTACTGCAGCACGACACAGAGACAGGACACTGTGAGGGAGACACTGTGAGCAGGACACTGTGAGGAGAGACTGTGAGGAGGGTTAGGGGTTAGGGGTTACGCTTTAGTTTAGGGTTTAGTTGTAGGGGTTAGGGGTTAGGCTTAGGCTTAGGGTTTGGGTTGGGGTTTTCTGTTGGGTGAGGTAGAGGAGGTAACACACAGATGAAATATGGTGTTAGGATGCATTAAGGTCTGTCTGAAGACTGCAGACATGTCATTTGTCGTTGTCAGTTTGATGGAAGCTGGTTATGAAAGACTTCTCAAAGCCACACCGGCATCCCTGCCAAGGTGATGCATGTCTGTCTTGGCACTAAGGGCCATGAAACAAGTGGTTTTGGATGCAACCGCATATGCAGCAGCACCAGCTGGGTTTCAACACACTGGCACTTTCACGTTACAAGGTGTCGGGTTACAAGATGTCGGGTTACAAGATGTCATGTTATGAGGTGTCGGGGTACGAGGTGTCATAAATGAAATGAACCAATCAGAGCAGCAGGTGGTCTGGGCTGCCAGGAAGAGGCAGCCTGAATTTGCTACCTGTGAGTGACAGTCTGCTAGATAAATGTTATGTATTGTGTCATGGTCAGATCAACAGGAAAAATGTGCCTCTTTTGAAAAGGCAACGTCTGTGTTGAGAAGGAACCCACGCCCCAAATATGGAAGGGGGTTATGACTGGGGTCTGTTTGCGTCTCCAGGTTGTGGAGCCCTTGCTGAGACAGAGAGAGCTGAGTCAGTGTTTGTACTTACTGTTGGGTGGGAGTATGTCCAGGCTGTACACCTTCTTCAGCGGAAGCTTACATTTCTCCCTTTTCTTCTGTTTCTCTTCCTCCATCCTCCTCTCCAGTTCCTCTCTCTGTCTCTGTGTCTCTTCTCTCATCTTTTCCAGCTCCTCTCTCTCCCTCAGAATCTCCTCCCTCTCTCGCTCCAGGCTTTCTCTCCTCCTCTCCATTTCGGCTCTTTGGTTCTCCACCTCCTCTTCCCGCCGTTTGGCCTCCTCTTCCCGCCGTTTGGCCTTCTCCTCTCTCTCGGCTGCCGTCTCTGCCTCTCTCTTCTCTTCCTGCTTCCTCCCTCTGTCCTTCCTCAGTTCGTCCTCCCTCTGCTCTCCTCTGGACTCTGTGGAACAGAGACACAGCGAGTCACTTCAGGTCAGCCTGTACAGGGACTCCGAGGGTATACATATCAAACACCCAGTGATCCTCACTGA
>NC_050606.1:732500-742500 GCF_013368585.1 Megalops cyprinoides
GAAGATGTGCCTTTGCGTGCGAATGCAGCCACATTCCTGACATCTTCACCTGGCTGAAACACGCGCACCACCTCCTGCGATGGCTATCACACCTGCAGAGCACGGTGAGGCCTCCCCGCTGCACACCTGAGGGAGGAGGCACCGACATCGCGTTTCTGCACAAAGTGACAGGAAAACGCATCACAGCCCCCTCTCAGTGCACAAACACTTCTCTACTTGCATAAACGCTTAAATGTTATGTAATGTAATCCCCAACTCACACTGTGACGACTTACCTCATCTGCAAACATTGCACCGCCTTTTGGTTTCTTTTCTATTTTCTTGTTGCATTGGCCAGAAGGGGCGTTCTTGCCTCCGTTTCGCACCCGAGCTCACCTGGGCTGGGGGAGGTTGGAACTCCTGATTGTGCCGGTGGCCGCTGTTTGTGGACTGAAGCACTGATTTTGGTATTTTTCCTCAGGAACATTGTGCATCTGTATTTGCTTTTTTCAGCACAGGGATTCTCTCTTTTCTCTTGGTGTTGGGATCCTTAACTGAGGGAATGAACCAGAGACCCGGTGGAGCTGCCCCAGCTGGTTGCTGGGAGACGGGCCTTCCCAGCAGCATCCGCCACACCCCGCCTCCCAGGTGAGTCCCTGGATAACCTGTGGTGTCGCCTGGAGCAGTGTCTTTTATGTTGTTTTGTTTTTTGTCCTTTTGTTTCCGCATTCACACAGACACACACAAACACACACATGTGCATGCACCATTAAGACTGTCTCAGGAGAGGCCATGTGTCCAGTCAGGGGCAGGTCACAATGAATGGGCATAATATCGGAGATTTACTCTCACGCTATGGTGTTGGTGAGTTTGTTCTATTTACCTGTCCAGTGATTTGGTATTAATGTGCATGACACTTGGATAATATTTGAGCAGCGATGCGGTGTTATGGCCGTCTTTGAGCTGTACTCCCTTGCGCTGGTGCAGAGTCCTGCTGTGGCTAATTTTTGGGATTGAGCATTTTGCTCAGTTGACTGTTGTGAACTGAGATTCCCGAGGCTGCCTGTGGCTTTGTTGCTTTAGTTTTCAGTGTTCAGTGACTCTGAGCAGCTGTAGCGTCTCTGAGTTGCAGACTCATCCTCGGCAGCTGCCACAGAGGTATGAGGTGGGAAAGGAACGCATTTTAAAGCTGAGTTCCCTGTTTCTGCACACCAGACAGAGCTGGAGGTGCTTTCAAACCGTGTGGCTTCTGCTGAGCAGCCCGGGTCCAGTGCCAGAACCGGCACGTATGGAGACGGAGCCCGAGAAATCGGAGTTTCAGCGGTCCAATACAGGTGAGGTGTTCAGTCAGGATGCCTTCAGGTAAAGCCCAGCACTGCGATCCCCAGGTAAAGGATTGGTTAGACACTGCTTTATCTGTTCTGATTGGTTAGACACTGCTTTATCTGAGACAGTGCCAGTGACAGGTGATCAAAGGTAATCAAATTCAGACCAGAATTCATTTAGAAACCTCATTCAGTCACAATGAACAGAGATGTTAATTAATTTAGGTTGATTGAGCAGGAAAGGAGAGCCCTGTGTGAACTAACAGACACAGGAGGCCTGGAGGCGTAACAGGAGGTGTGTAATGGGAGGTGCGTAACAGGAGGTGCGTAACAGGAGGTGCGTAACAGGAGGTGTGTAACAGGAGGTGTGTAATAGGAGATGTGTAACAGGAACTGTGTAACAGGAGGTGTGTAATAGGAGATGTGTAACAGGAACTGTGTAACAGGAGGTGTGTAACAGGAACTGTGTAACAGGAGGTGTGTAATAGGAGATGCCGAGGAGGACATGAGCTGTAGCCCCTCATTGGGGTGGGGGGCACGGTCACCTGACTGAGGAGAAAGTCAGTAACAAAGCTGACCGACATCCACAACCACACAGCCCTACTCGCAGCTCCGAAAAGAACCACACAACAAACACACGTAGGTTAGCAAATATATTTTAATATTTATATAATATTCCTATTTATTTTAGCACAATGACAAAAGGGTCTCTCCTTTGTTTGGTGGTTTAATTCACAGAAAAAGCCGCACTTTTTATATACTGTATACATTGTTATAAGTAATTTTCATTTTGTTGCCCTCACTGCAAAATATATTTTTGTCGTAATCTCTACAGAAAAACGAAACAGCAGAGTGTCTTTGTGAGCCAGCTGGGCAGACCTGATAAGCAGTGTTTTTGGAAACAGTCACAGCGTTAAACAGCGTTGGGAAACCCACCACATGGCTTGTGATGTCACAGAGAGTCATGCCAGAAGGACTGCCCCACAGTCATTTACACGCCTACAAATGACAAATGACCACGCCCGTCTCCTCACCTGTCACCTGTGCTGCTCTGGTCTGATTCTGCACAGGTGACAGGTGAGATGGGAAGGTGGCCCCGCCCAGTTCCTCGCAGTGTCCCACGACTAGCCAGGCCGACTGAAGCATCAATATGAGGCCCTGTTTTTGGGTTGTATCGTGTCAATACAAGACCCCCCCCCCAACCCAAAAAAAAGAGAAAAAATAGGAACGGAAGTGCTTTAAGGCAACAGCACTGCACTGCCGGAGCAGCCTGGCTAGTGAAGCACAGCTGGTAAGATGCAATAATTCTATCATATCCTCTTCCGTCAGGCAGGGATTGGACTCTGTGTAACTGTCTGAGAGATCATTGCATCTTCACCTAATACGCATCGTTCCTCATTCACATGGCGGAGCAGTGTAAACGGCATCCAATCACAGGCAGAGTGAGAGTGTCCGTTACCATGACGTCATACATCCCCAAAGTGTCTCTCACTCCAGCGTGACTCCCTTCACAGGCCTCTGATATTGATGCTTCTAACACTGGCCAATCCTGTCCAATCCTCTCCCCAACCACGGCAACACCAACACCAAAATGCCACCGTGTCACCACGGAAACGCCGCCAGGTTCAAGAAGTGGGCGTGGCAAACACCTCACAGTCTAATGGAGACCACATACTGGTCTCACCTGTGGCACCCCACGCCCACCCCCACTATGAAGCAAGGCTGGTGTGAATTCACAAAAGTGAACGGACATCAGAAATACCTCATAATTCAAATACTGAGCAAGCCTTTTGGGACAGTAGGAACCGACAGGACCCAAGCCCTGTGAACCCCTCCTCCCCCACGGTCACCAGGCACCGACTCCAGTTTGACTTGGACTGCCTCCAGGAGACTGAGACTTTTCATTTAGGAAATTTTGAGTTATTAGAAAACTTAAACCCAAACACATTTCAACAAAACAACATCAAACATCTCAATTACACCAACAGAGACATAGGGGAGAATCTATAGCATTTTATATCAGCAACAGGCAAAAAAAAACAAAAGACTTCATGGTTTCAAAAAATGTGTTTTCAGACCCCATAATTTGATTCCAGTTAGTAAACGTATTTGAACTTGTGGATTCATAAAACCACATTTGCATTAAATAAATAACAATAATAAAACACAATGAAATTAAGTCACAAAATGTAAAGTTCACAGTATGAACAAAAAGCAACAACAAGACAAAATGACAAACATAGGCAATATTTTTCTGTGCATTTAAAGGATGGGAACAGTCCTGTAGTTGGTTGCACTTTCATTAAAAACAGGAATGTGACAATGTTTCAGCACTGACCTCCCGAGCTGCTCCAGCCTCCTGCAGGGGGATGTCATTTCTGCACATATGCAGCACTGGTTGTGATATGTAGTGTATCACACACCTGGTGATCAAGTAATGATCTAAACTCTGCCAGGTGTGTCAAACGTAGGGTAATACTGAGTAAGTCCTGCGGTCACCTTTGCTGCCAGCCCAAACCCAGGACCGGTTTGGTTGAATGTAACAAGCATCTACCCTCAATCATGTGAGGGCCACTGGTTTGGTGTGTGCTTGCAACATTCAACCAAGTATTTTCTCTGCACTGAATTTTACAACACTCGTGATGTTTTTTCTCCTGAGAGCTGATTCAGTTCAAAGCTGCAGTTTATGTCTGAAATGCAAAAGCAGCCAGGTGACCCCAGCGTTTCAGGTGATGTCTCTCTGTGATGTAATCTTCACTGGACGGGATGAATTCAGCAGGGGGAGGAGCCAATACAGTGGACTTAACCACACTGAGCATCAGACACCGATAGTGGGCAGGGCCACACCGCATCACAGTGGCTGTGGGAGGAGCCATGCAACGTCACAGTGGCTGTGGGTGGAGTCTCATAGCATCAGACAGTGAGAGGTGTTTTGACTGGGGCCAAGCCAATGTGAAGACTAGCTTACAGTTAAACCCAGTGTGCAGAGCTGGGTTAATGTAGCTATGTCTGCTGTGTGTGTGTGTGTGTGTGTGTGTGTGTGTGTGTGTGTGTGTATGAGTGTGCAAGGTGAAAAAATCAGGTGCTCAACCTTTTGATCTATCTGTCTATCTAGGAACAGGCTACAATATCGCACATTACCACTACAAACCACTCCATCACCAGGCAGATATTAGAGAAGAAAGCCACCACCTTAACTCCACACACAGCACAGTTCACAATCCTAAACCCTAACCCTCACCCTAATGCCAACCCTAACCCTAACCTTACCCCTCACCCTAACCCTAACCCCAACCCCTCACCCTAACTTTAACCCTCACCCTACCCCTAAAGCCACCACTGTAACTCCACACACATCACAGTTCACAATCCTAAACCCTAACCCTCACCCTAATGCCAACCCTAACCCTAACCTTACCCCTCACCCTAACCCTAACCCCAACCCTAACCCTAACTTTAACCCTCATCCTAACCCTAAAGCCACCACTGTAACTCCACACACATCACAGTTCACAGCTCACTGTTCTTCAGCATGTTCCTGAACAGGATGAGGACAACAACAAAACCTCACCCAGGAGTTTCGCAGCAATCGGAGGATTCGTTTGGCACAAGATGGAAATCGTCACGAGCTGACCTGACCTCTGCAAATACAAGGGCAGATTTAGGGACATTACCACCATGGGGAAATTGTTATTGTTCCTGCTGTTTGTAGTGCCCCCTGGTGCCTGGACTGCTCGCTGCGCCTGCAGGTCACACCAGTCGCAGGACACAGCCCTGTTCCGGCCTGCGGAGGGAGAGGAGTGTGCGCAGACTGACTCTCTGAGGCCTCGGCAGCCAGGTATCACACCTGGGTGTGCGGGGGTGTGGGGGGCGGAGCCACGGGGCGCGTGCAGCAGGCCTCGGTGCGTTTAGCTGATATCTGCGCGCTGTAAAGAGAGCTGCAGCGGAACTGTGTGGGACACAGATTGCTGGGAATGACACGCTTCACACGCTTCTCCTCCCCTCAGCAGGGGCATCACTCTCACACACGCTTCCGCTCCCCTCAGCAGCTGCATCACTCTCACACACGCTTCTCCTCCCCTCAGCAGGTGCATCACTCTCACACACGCTTCTCCTCCCCTCAGCAGCTGCATCACTCTCACACACGCTTCTCCTCCCCTCAGCAGCTGCATCACTCTCACACACGCTTCTCCTCCCCTCAGCAGGTGCATCACTCTCACACACGCTTCTCCTCCCCTCAGCAGCTGCATCACTCTCACACACGCTTCTCCTCCCCTCAGCAGCTGCATCACTCTCACACACGCTTCCCACGCTTCTCCTCCCCTCAGCAGCTGCATCACTCTCACACACGCTTCCCACGCTTCTCCTCCCCTCAGCAGCTGCATCACTCTCACACACGCTTCTCCTCCCCTCAGCAGGTGCATCACTCTCACACACGCTTCCGCTCCCCTCAGCAGGTGCATCACTCTCACACACGCTTCCGCTCCCCTCAGCAGCTACATCACTCTCACACACGCTTCCGCTCCCCTCAGCAGCTGCATCACTCTCACACACGCTTCTCCTCCCCTCAGCAGGTGCATCACTCTCACACACGCTTCTCCTCCCCTCAGCAGCTGCATCACTCTCACACACGCTTCTCCTCCCCTCAGCAGGTGCATCACTCTCACACACGCTTCTCCTCCCCTCAGCAGCTGCATCACTCTCACACACGCTTCTCCTCCCCTCAGCAGCTGCATCACTCTCACACACGCTTCCCACGCTTCTCCTCCCCTCAGCAGGTGCATCACTCTCACACACGCTTCTCCTCCCCTCAGCAGGTGCATCACTCTCACACACGCTTCCGCTCCCCTCAGCAGCTGCATCACTCTCACACACGCTTCCCTCACGCTTTTCACCGGCTGCTGTTTCCGCTGCAGTGAGCTGGAGAAGCACAGGCTGGGGGCCACAGGCTCTGCAGACCTGTTTTAGCCAGGAGCACAGCCCCTTAGCACTTAACACGGGAAAGGTGTGCTGGATATCCCTCACTCTCACACACCTCCCTCTCCCTCCCACACTTAACACGGGAAAGGTGTGCTGGATATCCCTCTCTCTCACACACCTCCCTCTCCCTCCCACACTTAACACGGGAAAGGTGTGCTGGATATCCCTCTCTCTCACACACCTCCCTCTCCCTCCCACTCTCTGCTTTTTTCTCTCTCTCCCTCCCTCTCTCTCTCACTCCCTCTCTCTCTCCCTCTCTCTCTCTCAGATGAATTTTTAATCAAAATGGTCATTTTGTAAAGTGCACATTATAGGTAGTCCATCATAACTTACATTAGATTCCAATCAAATAGTTCTGGTCCCTGGCAAACAGGCAAAGCCCAGGGGTGTAAAGGGTTAATTAACACAGACTGAAACTACGCACTCTGCGCACCCACACATGCAGACGCGCTGTGCAGCCGCGTCCCACCGGCTGGCTGTGTCAGCGCTCTGTCAGAAGCACACTGTCACCTCCCAAACAAAATTCGGGATTACCTTTTAACCCCCAAGATCTTTTCTTTTTGTTTCTCTATTTTTAAAATACTGCCAGTTTTCCACCCACCTAACCCTATATCTCCACAAACAACCGGGGGAGGACTTACGTCCAACCTGGCCTCCCTGCCTTGCCGCACTTCCTCTTGCCAACAGAGCTCTGAGCACAGTTAATACGCACTGGAAATATGTTTACCACAAACATACACACATACATACACATTTAGGCGCGTTCAAGTCAAAGGGATATTTTTCTTCTTTGATAAAAAATGTACTCTGATTTCTTATAACTATAAAACTATACAGATCACACAGATTCACGATTGTTTCAAAATATTATTGACGGGATATCAGGCTGTGGATGTACTTTGCCTTAATTTAACTGAAACATATCTTGATCTTACAGCACTTAAGGTACGATATGTCCCAATATTTTTAAGACATCATAAATACAGCATTTAAGGTGTCGGATACACAACCAAACGGAATTAAAAACAGAATGAATTCCACAGTCTGGCAGGCTACTGCCAGCAGGGGGCAGCAGTGTTAAAATCACAACTCCACATTGCCAAATGAATTCTAATTGTTTCATCTGTGCCCCTCTTTTTTAATGGTCACACAACCTAAAATTAGTCTGTTCTGAAACAGCTGACCAGGGGACAAATAGAGTCTCCCTGGTCCAGTCTTTGATAAACGATGTCAGAAATGTGTTGCAACAGCTTTAGAGCGAATCGCTTTGTCCTGTCTGATAGAACATTACCACAGCAAAGCAGACCTCCTGGCCCTCCACCCCCTCAGCTCACAGAGGTGGGAGGAGTTGTGCATAGCTGACTGTGATTGGCTGGTGAGTTGGTAGGCTGTGGTTATATCAGTGTAAAGTGTGAGTGAGTGGGCAAGGGTGCGGGGGGTGGGGGGGGGGGGTGGCTGGAATGGGAGTAGAGTGCAAAGGTCAGGAACTTTGACCTCATGCCTTCTTTGGAGGAGGAGCCAGTTTGATGACCTCATCTTCTGAAGGTTGGCGGATGACATCTACAGAGAGACAATCGCAGAAGATTATGAAAGAATCTTAAGAATTCATAAGCATATTATTCATGCTTTACTGTGTGAGATGCAGGGGAGAGAGGGTGGCAGCACACAGACTGACTGACAAAGCTGGACAGGCTCCGAATAAAGCCAATATGCGTGTGATGGAGTTCACATGAGAGAGAGTTTTTCTTTTTCTTTCTTTATATTTGGCTTTGGCAGTACTGCACACCTGTGTGGTCATGCTAACATGAAGCTTTTGTGAATTTGAATTTGAGAGAGAGGAAGAAAGAGGGAGAGAGAGGGAGAGAGAGAGGGAAGGGTATGATGATAAGAGACAGGTTTCTCCGTGTGAAGGCAGGTTTTTGAGCCGCACTCCATGGTGCAGCTGTGGCTCCGCAGGGTGATGGTGCTCGGCCGCTGAGTTCACCTCAGTCACACCCCCCTCTCAAAGGCCCCCCATTACACAGAGCACAACCTCAAACAGAGGCCCCCCCACCGAGGGAGCCCAAATACTGCCCCCTGAAACCAAGGGGGGGGGGGGGGGAGAGAAGGAGAGAGGGGGAGAGAGAGAGAGAGAGAGAGAGAGAGAGAGAGAGAGAGGGGGGAGAGGGATAGAGAGAGAAACAGAGAGAGAGAGAGAGAGAGAGAGAGAGAGAGAGAGAGATAGAGAGAGAGAGAGGGGGAGAGGGATAGAGAGAGAAACAGAGAGAGAGAGAGAGAGAGAGAGAGAGGGATAGAGAGAGTTGGAGGGGGGACAAAGAGAGGGGGAGAGAGAGAAGCCCACCTTTGTACTTCTTAGCGGAGGGGATACGGGTGAGTTTGGTGTCGATCTCGTCATCCTCAGAGATTTTCAGCACGGTGGTACGGTACTCAATGACCCGGGTCAGGAGGTCAGGGCGTCGCGAGATCTCGAAGATGTGCTCGATGTAGGACAGGTTATCTACGAGAGGATGCACCCGTTTAACCCCTCAAGATACACTCTGTCTGAGCAAATACATGACATTAGGGAACTTACACCCAGTGCACGCCCCACCCCTCTCCCTCCCTCTCTCACCCTGTGCCAGTTTTTGGTTCTTCTCCAGGTAGCTGAACCACTCCTTGGAGCAGGTGATGGTGTTGCTCTGGTTCTCAGGGATGTCCTCCTTACAGGCAGACTTCAGCTGGTCCAGGTCCTCTGGGGTGATGTTCTCCGCCAGGTCGCTGAGCAGGGAGCTGTACTCCGACATGGTCTGCAGGGAGAGAGGAGAGAGAGAGAGAGAGAGAGAGGGAGAGAGAGAGGGAGAGAGACAGGGAGAGAGACAGGGAGAGAGAGGGAGAGAGAGAGGGAGAGAGACAGGGAGAGAGAGGGAGAGAGAGACTAAACCCACAATTCATCCGCACACAGGGGGGTATCGAGGGAGAATGTCACGGTTTAGGACCACTGTGCTTCTGCCTGAGTAATGTTTCCCAGGTGGAGGAGGTTGTTCAGGTTGAGACACATTAATCAGGTAGAGGACATTTTTTGTCAGGTTATTTTGGAGGTGCCGGGCACTGGGCCAGGAGTAGTGAAAGGCAGGAGAAACTGTGAGCGAGTGGCACAGCTCAGACTCAAACCTGGTGCCAACACCTCAGCTGCCTGAGTCTCTCTGGAGGCTCCTCATGATCACTGTTTCAGAATGGAGTATTTTCCTGGCTGAGTGACGGTCATTGCTGCTGCTGGTGAGTAGGGACCTGTTGATACCTGTTTAATCTGCAGTATCAAAACTGAAAGCAGAGGCTGAGGGTGGAGACCAAGGCCCACACAGACCTGCAAGCCAGCTGTGTCACATGGGGACAGACTCAGATCAAGAGCATGTTTATAATACACACAGGCTATATGAGCTCTACTTACAGAGAAACACTGTAAATCCCATCAACATACATTAGCCATATGCAACAGGACTGCCACACCATGCGACCCACCATGATTTAAAAGAAATCTGAAAGGAGTGACATTACAAACCAATAATCAGAATTTTAACATCAGCGCTAGAGACACAACCTTCAAGCAAAACACCTGCGTTCTCACCTCATGCAACATTCCTAACCACCTGCCCAGCCAGTGGGCTCTACTGCGCCCAGAGATACCCACACAGCAAATGGATGCGATACTGTATTGGTCAAATATAAGGTGTTTTAGC
>NC_050606.1:752500-767500 GCF_013368585.1 Megalops cyprinoides
ATGGGGTTTACGTCTTTCCGAACAATCTGTCACTTTACCCCATTAGCAGCGTTTGCTGGTGATCAGTGCTGATATTCATGGAAACAGGCTTATTGAGGCCTACCTGTTATCTTTCACAAATATAAATGTTCAGATGATGCTAATATTTTACAGTGATCTCTGCTTTAATCTCAGATATCACAATACACTTTAAATTACCCATTGCTGTCAAGACAACCATAGTGTTTATCACAGCTTTACAGCTGCTTGTGTACCGTACTGTACTGCTGAGCACCTACTCACTTACATATGAAGGCACTCAGGTGTGTGCTAACACACACATGCACACACACAGGTGTGCTCATGCAAACACAAACATACACAGGTGTGTGCACACAAACACACTCACATGCACACACAGGTGTGCTCACACAAATACACACAACCCCACGCGTGTGTGCTTGTACACGCACACACGCTCATACAGCTCTAAAACACAGGTCACGCTCCCTCTGCTTCCGGTTGTGTTCAGTGCAATGGCTCAGGCGCGAGTTTCCGTCACGCTCTGGTCACGCTCTGTCCCTGCCGTTCTGCGCAGCGCCTGGCTTTCCCACACTTCTGTTTCTCTGCTTACGCCAGTGGTAAAGGTGAATAACGGTGCGGCGGAGAAGGAGCCGTGTGTGTTCCCCACGCTGCTCTCCTGCAGACTCCGCACTGGAGTGGGGGACAGCACTCACATTTACACAGTCAGAGATGCAGTCAGGCGGTCTGTGAGCTTTGCTGAATGCACTTTCTAACGCTCAGAATGGAAGCTGTGAGGATCCCTCTGTAGTGAGCGGAGGGGCTGTGTTATGGGTTGTAAAGAGCCCTGTGTCAGGGGAGACGGCGAAACGTAGATGCAGACTCTCATGTGCACACAGACAGGGCACGTGTTCCTCTGGTGCATTTAACAATTAGTTGATTTAGCAGATTTTCAATAAGGGTGAAATAATGTATAAATATTAATTGAACAAACTACACAGTTTGTGGTTTCTGTTTATTTTGTTTTTACCCTTTTATTATTTCTGTTTGCTTAAGATCTTTAGAGCAGTTCTCACTCTGATTTTGTTTTGATCACATGGGCTGTTGCTGTAAAAGAAGGAGGTTGGCAAGGAAACTCAAACTCATTCAATAGAGGTCAGGCTGCAGTAACATATCTGTCCAGTGGAGGGTGCTGCTGTCTGGATAAAAACAACCTTTGGAAACAGCCTGAATGATCATTTTCTATCAGAGAGGCTTGAGGACCAGCAGTCGAGATTCACAGGACTGCTCAGTCTCACATTTACACAGTGTGTTACAGCCTCAGTGTTACACAGCCTCAGTGTTACACAGCCTCAGTGTTACAGCCTCAGTGTTACACAGCCTCAGTGTTACACAGCCTCAGTGTTACAGCCTCAGTGTTACAGCCTCAGTGTTACACAGTCTTAGTGATGCAGCCTCAGTGATACACAGTCTCAGTGTTACGCAGCCTCAGTGATACACAGTCTGTGTTACAGCCTCAGTGTTACAGCCTCAGTGTTACACAGTCTTAGTGATACAGCCTCAGTGATACACAGTCTCAGTGTTACGCAGCCTCAGCGTTACACAGTCTGTGTTACAGCCTCAGCGTTGCACAGTCTCAGTGTTACACAGCCTCAGTGTTACAGCCTCAGTGTTACACAGTCTCAGTGTTACGCAGCCTCAGCGTTGCACAGTCTCAGTGTTACAGCCTCAGTGTTACAGCCTCAGTGTTACACAGCTTCAGTGTTACACAGTCTCAGTGTTACAGCCTCAGTGTTACAGCCTCAGCGTTACAGCTTCAGTGTTACACAGTCTCAGTGTTACAGCCTCAGTGTTACACAGTTTCAGTGTTACACAGCCTCAGCGTTACAGCTTCAGTGTTACACCATCATATGACCACAGGAGGGGGCAGTTGCAGGGGCACAACTACACAAACTTTTTTTCGAAAATATTTACTTACACAAAATATATTCACACACACAATTATATATTATTTGTTCATCACAGAAACACACACACACATATACAAACACACACACACACACACACATATATACAAACACTCACACACACACACGCACACACACTCACACACACACACGCACACACACACACTGTCCCCAACAGCACCCAATCCCCTCTCTAGTGACTAAATAAGCATTAACTCTGCAAACCAGCAAATTATACAGAGGAGGGAGAGATCATATTTCAGACTTTTATTAATAACTCACCTCTCCCCTTTCAATTCGTAAATTAATATCCGACACACTCTCACCGAACCTACACACAAACACACACACACACACACACACACATGCACATGCACACACACATATTCATTCGTGCACATACACACACACACACACACACACGCCACACAACGCAATTCATACACATGAACACAAACACATGTTTTAATTCAAAATAAATGCCTTTTATCGGAAGGAGAGTGTGAGGTGGCAGAGTGTGGTGTGGGAGAGCGCAGCAGCAGAGTGTGGTGTGTGAGGTGGCAGAGTGTGGTGTGTGAGAGCGCAGCAGCAGAGTGTGGTGTGTGAGAGCGGAGCAGCAGAGTGTGGTGTGTGAGGTGGCAGAGTGTGGTGTGTGAGAGCGCAGCAGCAGAGTGTGGTGTGTGAGAGCGGAGCAGCAGAGTGTGGTGTGTGAGAGCGCAGCAGCAGAGTGTGGTGTGTGAGGTGGCAGAGTGTGGTGTGTGAGAGCGGAGCAGCAGAGTGTGGTGTGTGAGAGCGGAGCAGCAGAGTGTGGTGTGTGAGAGCGCAGCAGCAGAGTGTGGTGTGTGAGGTGGCAGAGTGTGGTGTGTGAGAGCGGAGCAGCAGAGTGTGGTGTGTGAGAGCGGAGCAGCAGAGTGTGGTGTGTGAGAGCGCAGCAGCAGAGTGTGGTGTGTGAGAGCGGAGCAGCAGAGTGTGGTGTGTGAGAGCGGAGCAGCAGAGTGTGGTGTGTGAGAGCGGAGCAGCAGAGTGTGGTGTGTGAGAGCGCAGCAGCAGAGTGTGGTGTGTGAGGTGGCAGAGTGTGGTGTGTGAGAGCGGAGCAGCAGAGTGTGGTGTGTGAGAGCGGAGCAGCAGAGTGTGGTGTGTGAGAGCGCAGCAGCAGAGTGTGGTGTGTGAGAGCGGAGCAGCAGAGTGTGGTGTGTGAGAGCGCAGCAGCAGAGTGTTGTGTGTGAGGTGGCAGAGTGTGGTGTGTGAGAGCGCAGCAGCAGAGTGTGGTGTGTGAGAGCGCAGCAGCAGAGTGTGGTGTGTGAGGTGGCAGAGTGTGGTGTGTGAGAGCGGAGCAGCAGAGTGTGGTGTGTGAGAGCGCAGCAGCAGAGTGTGGTGTGTGAGAGCGCAGCAGCAGAGTGTGGTGTGTGAGGTGGCAGAGTGTGGTGTGTGAGAGCGGAGCAGCAGAGTGTGGTGTGTGAGAGCGGAGCAGCAGAGTGTGGTGTGTGAGAGCGCAGCAGCAGAGTGTGGTGTGTGAGAGCGGAGCAGCAGAGTGTGGTGTGTGAGAGCGCAGCAGCAGAGTGTGGTGTGTGAGAGCGCAGCAGCAGAGTGTGGTGTGTGAGAGCGCAGCAGCAGAGTGTGGTGTGTGAGAGCGCAGCAGCAGAGTGTGGTGTGTGAGAGCGCAGCAGCAGAGTGTGGTGTGTGAGAGCGCAGCAGCAGAGTGTGGTGTGTGAGAGCGGAGCAGCATCTGACTCTGTTGCCTTTTGTATTTTGTAGGGGGGGTGTGTTGGTCTTTCGTCCTCCCAGCGCCGTAGCCGTGGCTCTCTCAGCACTTCTGCCCCGCTTCCTCTCTGTCACCCAAACACGTCCTCGCTCTCTCTGAAGTCCTCACTCTTCCTGCAGTGTGTGCTCTGTGGCATTAATGTTCTAAAAATCTAGTTTGACTGAGTGAATATATCAGGAAGCTTTCTTTCTTATTTTGCCAGGATTATATTTCCCTTTATATTTGTCTAGAAACATCATTTCCAACTGTGGCTGAAAAAAATCTCAGTGATAAAAATGGAAACATATCCAGACTGAAGATGCTCAAGGTAAAGACAGTAAAGGTGGTAAATTTTCACTCAGTTTTCACAAGAGTTTCAATGTGCAAAACTCTTAACACAAAATGCTGTACTCCTGAATTTGGGCTCAAAATGCCACTTGGCAAAATAACAACAGCTGTATCAGATGAGGTAGTGCATGCAAGAGTCTATCATAGCACCAGAACATTGGATATGTTTGTCATTGAAATGTAATTATTGCCATATTTTAAAATAAAAGGGTTATTGTCAAATCATATCATAAATCATCACAAAAAATAATTCCCATCCACGCAGAGAATGCAGTGGTCACTTCCTCATATTGATATTATCAAAATAGCAACGAGGAAAATGTTTGTAACTCACACTGATGCAAGTATTGATGTACAGAGAGCATTCCTTGTGATGTTCTGCATTTATTTGTTGAATATTACAAAATATATATATAATGTATAAAGTCGGACTTTTGGATCAAAATCCCGTATATTGTACAAGGCAAAATAAACGCAGTGGAGGCCATGACCGTGTCCTCCGATACCAGCTGCACTGTCCCGCTCCATGCTGTGAGAAACTGCTACACAGATTTCTTAGCAGCCTTTTCTGTAGTGCTGAGGTGATTACAGTGCTGCTCTCCTGAGGAATGTTGCTGGAAGTAACGTATAGTGACTGAAAATATGTGTTGAATTAATTTACTGACCTGCACGTCTGATGATAAGAATTTGAACGTTGAATCAATATGAGATGAGTGTATTCTGAAGATTCAGCGTGTGATTTAGAGTTCTGCACTTTGCGTGTAAACACAGCATTTTGTGTCTGTAGAGAATTCTGCAAGTCAGTTGAGCTCTTTGCGTTTTGTACAGTAAAACTCTGTTGTGAAAATTGAGACAAAACAATGATAAAACATGATAAAGTACTGGAGGAACTGGGCCTTTCATGTTTCTGGCTTCCAGCTGGCAGTACTGTGCTTGGCCAGCAGAGATTCACAGTCTAACAATGGGCAGGAAAACGCCGTCTGTGCAGATGTATGGCCATGGACATCATGAGTGCGTCTGGAATAACTTAAAAAGGCATTATTTTTATGTTATACAGTATATCATGCATTATCTCCCTGCCAGAGAATCTTAGATTTGATCAGCCCTGAGCATTGTGCTGCACGTGACTTTGTGGCCTGGATTTGGAGATTTGCAGTTCGGGTAAAATACCTTTACAAAGTGTATAAAACGTGTGACTCACCTGTGGCTCGAACCCACAGCCTCCTTTCTCAGGAAGTCCTGCTTCATGCTGTGTACTTACTGTAATATCTAAATGCTCCATTCAGCTATTGCTTTACAAGGCTGTGAGCATCAATAACATGGTTATTAAGGTTAACAGCTGGGTTGTTAATGTTAATAGCTCCATTACTCTGGTTCAGACAAATGTCCAGCCTTCAGAACAAGGGCTGCTGTTCAACTCATCTGATCAAATACGAGATGAACACTAAAATACACGCACACTCACACTCACACACACACACACACCCAGATACACACTGACACACACACACACACACGCACACACACACACACACACACACACACACACACACACACACACACACACACACACACGCACGCACTCGCACACACACACACACACGCACACACGCACTCGCACACACACACACACACACAGAATATGGCACACGTGTTTGAGCACAGTCTGTGATTTGTTTAAAGCAGCCCCCACCCGCTGTCTGCTTTCTGGGGTGCAGTTCAGAGATTTTGAGGGTGCTTTTAGGGTGTCCAGCGCACCTGGGCGTGTGCGTGCTGCCTCTCGGAGACGCGGGGGTCAGGTACACTGCTCCTCCGCCATCATGTCCCTGTGTGAACCAGCTGCACATTCCACCCGCCGCCACGGCAGCCAAGCCAAGCGCAGCTAACCGGACACCAGCCTCCACCCCACAGCCTCGGCCTGCTTATTTTTAGCCAGGATCACAGCCCTTCAAAACTTAATATGGGAAAGGTATCCTGGATATCCCTCACTCTCACACACCTTCCCTCTCCTCCCTCTCTCCCCTCCTCTGTCTCTCTCTCTCGCTCTTTCTCTCTTTCTCTCTTTCTCTCTTTCTCTCTTTCTCTCGCTCTTTTTCTGCAGTTTGAAAGCAGGTGCCAGCAGTCGGAGACCCTCCCCTGACCCCGCCCCTTTTCTGTACCTCCCCTCCCTCTCGCTCCTCTCTCACTTTTTGGGTTGGACCGCTCCCCTGATCGCAGCCTATATCTCTGCCTTCAGCCCCCCAGTCCCACGCGTGCTAGTGAGCCCTCCCCCTCTCTCCCCCGAGCTCTCCATTTTTAAATAAAGGGGGCACTGGAGTTGGTCTTGCTCTTCCCGCGGTGGTGGGGAACTCTCGCTCCTGCTGTGACCCTGACCGGAGGGGCATCGCTCTTTCCTGCTGTTGTTAGCAAAGAGACATGAAGTGGGGCTGGGTGCTTTTGGGGGTCCTCCTCTCTTTTGGGGGGCTGTCCTGGGGGTCGGAGAAGGGCCTCGATTTCCCCGAATACGATGGAAAGGACCGCGTCCACGACCTCAACGTCAAGAACTACAAGAACGTGATGAAGAAGTACGATGTGATGGTGGTGTACTACCACGAGCACGTGGGGGAGAGCAGAGCAGCACAGCGGCAGTTTGAGATGGAGGAGCTGGCTCTGGAGGTGTGTGTGTGGGGGGAGGGGGGGGGGCGTAACAGTGTGACAAAGCTGCAGGTGTCGAGGAGTTTACAGGTATGAGTCCGAGTGAGCTGTGGCCGAGAGAGAGAAGGAGAGGGAAAGAGAGAGGAGGAGGGAATGCGTGTTGGAGGAGAGGATTTGGGAGCTGAAGCTCAGGCAGAGTACTGTACTCAGAGGACTGAATCTGGGGTTGGGGGGGGTCGGAGGGGGGGTAAAATTAGACCTGTGGCAGGAAGTGTGGACACTCAAAGGGTGTCAGCAGGTTGGGGGGGAGTGAGGAGGATCTGTCCTGAGCAGGTGGGGGTGGGGGGTGTGAGAGATGCTGATGGTTGGGGGGGACATTGTCCTGATAAAGTCGCCTGTTACCTGAGATTTGTATTTCATTCCTGCGTTTGATGGTTTTTGAGTGTCTGTACTGCAAAGAGAACAGAAGGATGTACATGCGTTACTGTCTGTGGGAAGAGTTTGCTGTTTTTAAGAGATTACAGTAACGCTGTGATATTGGGCACAGGTGTGTGTGTTGGCAGGAACAGTCTGAATCTGCTGTCAGGTGTGTTGGCAAGCTGGGCGACCAGTCTGAAGCTGTGCTTGGATATTTGAACCAGTAGTCTGAAGCTGTGCTTGGATATTTGAACCAGTAGTCTGAAGCTGTGTTTGGATGTTTGGACCGGTAGTTTGAAGCTGTGTTTGGATGTTTGGACCAGTAGTTTGAAGCTGTGCTGGGGTGTTTGGAACTGACAGCTGTGAGGATGTGTGTGTGTGTGTGTGTGTGTGTGTGTGTGTGTGTGTGTGTGTGTGTGTGTGTGTGTAGGTTTACAGGGAGATGAAGTGCAGACATGCAGAAATGCTGGCAGAAGCACAGCATGCACCACTGGGTCATTATAACATGTGTAAATGTGTATAAGGACACCTGGGGCATTCAGGACACCTGGGGCATAAAGGATTCAAGGGGCATAAATGATACATAATCCAAAAAAATGTAGAAGTGAAGAAGCTTATGGAGCACTTATGGAGCATGTTCCTATACTGGGAGCTCTGTGCTGGGGGCTCTGTTCTGCAGGCTCTGTGCTGTGGACTCTGTGCTGGACACTGTGCTGTGGGCTCTGTGCTGTGGGCTCTGTGCTGTGGGCTCTGTGATGTGGGCTCTGTGCTGTGGGCTCTATGCTGTGAACGCTGTGCTGTCTTTTTTATGCTGGGAGTTCTGTGTTGTAGAGCTGGAACCAGGCTGGCTCATCATACCCCTTTCCCACTGTAGAGCTGGAACCAGGCTGGCTCATCATACCCCTTTCCCACTGTAGAGCTGGAGCCAGGCTGAGTCATTATACCCCTTTCCCGCTGTAGAGCTGGAACCAGGCTGGCTCATTATACCCCTTTCCCACTGTAGAGCTGGAACCAGGCTGGCTCATTATAGCCCTTTCCACAATGGGACTAGAAATCTACGTACTACTAAGGGGTTAATTAGCCATTGGTCCAGCTTGATGGTGTAAAAGAGGAAAGGTCCTATCTGCCGGTTGCTGATGCCACCTGTGGACCCGCTGATGCCACCTGCACATGCAGAAAATGTCAGATGAAAACTGCAGCAGTGCAGAAGAAATCAGAGATCAGAAGGAATCAATCATTTACACATTTATACCGTGACGTCACGTGGCAGGCGGTGCATCCGCTGGCATTGGAACTCAGAGCATCTATTTCAGGCCAGCCGGCGCTCATCAGCATAAATGGACTCTTTCTCTGTGCGGATTTTGAGCTGAGAAGAGGAGAAATCTTTTTTTAAAGTGTGGGCTGGAAATAGAGCATGTGTCCGAACCCGATCCTCTCACACCCCGCACAGAGCGCTCGGGGGTCTCGCCCAACAGGGATCCGGACCTGTGCGGGAGGGAGAGGGAGCTCAGAGCCCGCGCCTCGCCCCGCCCAAAGGCCACGCCCAGAGGCCATGCCCAGCAGCCACACTCGCTGCATTACACAGCCACATGTGCCTCCTGGCAGAGCCTGTGATGTAGCAATCCCACAATGCCCCTGCTGTTTTGTGCAAACAGAGAAAAAGGTCTGAGCGCTCCACAGACCCCCCCCCCTCCCCCATAAAAGAACACCCATCCATCACCTCCTCCTGGGGGAAGTGTTCCCCTCACACCTGTTCCAGGTGATTTCAGCTCCCCTCATCTCCCTGCTTGCTCTCATCCCACAATGCACTGCTGCACTGCTGCTTCCTGCTGAGACTCACGCCCCCTCGTATCCACCAATGAAATGCCACGTAGAAACATACAGCAGTTAAACAGTCTGGTAAATGAATATACAGGCCAGTACATGTTGAATCATTCCAAGCTCTTTAATTCCTGAGTGTTTCCGCCGCTGTGTACGTTCCTGAATTTCACACACGCTCAGATGAATGATTCTGTCCCCCGAGTTAGAGCAGCCTGCAGAGAAGTTCTGAGGGCTGATCTCAGATCAGCTGCTCTCCTGGAGGAGCACAGGGCTGCCTCTGTCTGTGCCTCAGTTTCATTGCAGAGGAGTTCTGAGGGCTGATCTCAGATCAGCTGCTCTCCTGGAGGAGCACAGGGCTGCCTCTGTCTGTGCCTCAGTGTCATGGAAGGTATGACTGGGTGGGCGGCAACTGAGCTCTCCAGGTGTAAATAAACGGTAAACAAAGGTAAACCTGCAGGTCTGGAAACTGCCCAGCCTTTGCGTTGTGGACGGCAGTTGAAATGTGTTTGTCCTACAGCACAGAAATGTGGGATGAGGTCAAATCCTTTAACTCTGCCACCAGTCAGGCACTGTGAAAATATTTCAATACCCAATCAGACACTGAGATGGTCAGGGTGTGGCTGTGTTCAATACCCAATCAGACACTGAGATGGTCAGGGTGTGGCTGTGTTCAATACCCAATCAGACACTGGGATGGTCAGGGTGTGGCTGTGTTCAATACCCAATCAGACACTGAGATGGTCAGGGTGTGGCTGTGTTCAATACCCAATCAGACACTGGGATGGTCAGGGTGTGGCTGTGTTCAATACCCAATCAGACACTGAGATGGTCAGGGTGTGGCTGTGTTCAATACCCAATCAGACACTGAGATGGTCAGGGTGTGGCTGTGTTCAATACCCAATCAGACACTGAGATGGTTAGGGTGTGGCTGTGTTCAATATCCAATCAGACACTGAGATGGTTAGGGTGTGGCTGTGTTCAATACCCAATCAGACACTGAGATGGTCAGGGTGTGGCTGTGTTCAATACCCAATCAGACACTGAGATGGTCAGGGTGTGGGTGCCAGTTTGAAATGGTGGGATACCGGGACTGAAACTGACACTGTGCTGGTGTGGCCAGCTACCACTCGAGGTCAGCGCACTTCCTGGGGTCCAGAGAGACTACGTATGGAGTTAAGTGACTGCAGCAGGATTATAAAGGAATTATTCAATTTGTGCAAATTATTCACAGCTGATGAGGGTCACCAAGCGGCCGTGGCTGCTTGCCAAGACGCCCGGCTATTCATGAATATTCCTCATTAATCTTCAGTCTTCAGCCCATGGACTGAGTCAACTTCATTACCAAAACTACAGCTCCCAGGAATCCTGGCCAAGAATAGAAAATTCACTCCTTGTCCTGTCCAAGATATTCTGGGACAGGTCCCTGCTAAGGAGTGCCACCAGCTGCACATGCTTTCCTTTCCCGGCCAAACCCAATCAGGAGAAGTGCCAGCATCAAGCGTTACTAAATATCCTGAAAGTTTATCCACTTTCTGGTGACTCTGAAGGAATCATGGGAGATGTAGTTTG
The DNA here is from genome assembly GCF_013368585.1 of Megalops cyprinoides. Classification (NCBI taxonomy): domain Eukaryota; kingdom Metazoa; phylum Chordata; class Actinopteri; order Elopiformes; family Megalopidae; genus Megalops; species Megalops cyprinoides. Next base: position 762,998 of record NC_050606.1, read on the forward strand.
TTGGCACAGTGATTGCACAGGCGTCTGACTGTGAGCAGTTGATGGCAGAGGGTGCTGTTCAGCTCTGTGTGGGCACCCCGGGAGTTCCAGAGAACCCCTAAAAAATCTGTGAGACGTTACCAAAGAAAGCAGGCCCGTCTTCTCCATGAGAAGGCCTGGTCACTGTGTCCCCCCACAGCAGGCTTGCTGGCAGCTGCTGTAGAGGAGAGGCCCAGGCTGGAAGAGCTGAGCAGGGACTGACACGCTGATCCGACGGGCTAATCTGATTGACTAATCTGAAAGTCTGATCTGATTGGGTAATCTGATAAAATGATATGAGGGGCTGATCTAAAAGGGCTGATCTAATTGGTTGATTTGATGTGCTGATCTGTCAGGCTGATCTGACTGGTTGATCTGACAGGCTGATCTGATGGCTCTTAGCTGTTCTGCACACAGATGGCCCAAGAGTACGCCCTGTGCTGCGCTGTGCTAGGCACAAACTCACAAATTCATAAGCTCATTCAGGCCTGTGTCACAGAGATACCCTCACAGGCCTGTGTCACAGAGATACCTTCACAGGCCTGTGTCACAGAGATACCTTCACAGACCTGTGTCACAGAGACACCTTCACAGGCCTGTATCACAGAGATACCCTCACAGGCCTGTGTCACAGAGATACCTTCACAGGCCTGTGTCATAGCCATTTCAACTGCTCACCATGGAAATTTCTTTTTCTCAGGCTCTGTATCAATCAACGACCCTCAGGCCCCCTGTGTGTAAGAGCAGATCTGAGCTCTTTCTTGTTGATGTCTGCGGTGTGTCTCACTGCCAATCACAGGCGGACGTGAGCGTTGCTCAGAGTGTTGTTAATGTCCGCGGTGTGTCTCACTGCCAATCACAGGCGGACGTGAGCGTTGCTCAGAGTGTTGTTGATGTCTGCGGTGTGTCTCACTGCCAATCACAGGCGGACGTGAGCGTAGCTCAGCGTGTTGTTGATGTCTGCGGTGTGTCTCAGGTGAGTGTAGCTCAGTTGTGAATGCTGTGGAGTCAGTAGTGCCGGTGTGTAACACTGTGCTTCTTAAGTACAAACACTGCTGTTTACAGGAGGGGCTCTGGGCTCAGGTGCTGCAGGGGTCTGTGGGAGTGGTGTGTGTGTGTGTGTGTGTCTGACGCAGTGCTGTGTTTGTTTTTGTGAGTGATCTCTAGTGTGAGACTGAGCCTGGTTATTTATACATTTGTGATATATGTGTTCCTGTGTGTGTCCATTCCCCTGTGTAAGAGAGGCACACACACATACAAAGACACTAATACACACGCATACACATGTAAAGTGTGTGTGTGATTGTATGTATGTGTGTGTGTGTGTGTGTGTGTGATTGTATGTATGTGTGTATGTGTGATTGTGTGTATCTGTGTGTGTGTGTGTATGTGTGATTGTATGTGTGTGAGTGTATGCATGTATGTATGTGTGATTGTGTGTATCTGTGTGTGTGTGTGTGAGTGCGTGTGTGTGTTTATGTGTATCTGTGTGTGTGAGTGTGTGTGTGTGTTTGTGTGTATCTGTGTGTGTGTGTGTGTGTGTGTGTGTGTGAGAGTGTATGCATGTATGTATGTGTGTATGTGTGATTTTGTGTATCTGTGTGTGTGTGTTTGTGTGTATCTGTGTGTGTGTGAGTGTATGCATGTATGTATGTGTGTATGTGTGATTGTGTGTATCTGTGTGTGTGTGTGTTTGTGTGTGTGTGTGTGTGTGTGTGATTGTATGCGTGTGTGTGTTTGTGTGTATCTGTGTGTGTGTGTGTGTGTGTGTGTGTGTGTGTGTGTGTGTGTGTGTGTGTGTGTGTGAGTGTATGCATGTATGTATGTGTGTATGTGTGATTGTGTGTATCTGTGTGTGTGTGTGTGTGTTTGTGTGTGTGTGTGTATGTGTGATTGTATGTGTGTATGTGTGTTTGTGTGTATCTGTGTGTGTGTGTGTGTGTGTATGTGTGATTGTATGTGTGTATGTGTGATTGTATGTGTGTATGTGTGTTTGTGTGTATCTGTGTGTGTGTGTGTGTGTGTGTGTGTATGTGTGATTGTATGTGTGTATGTGTGTTTGTGTGTATCTGTGTGTGTGTGTGTGTGTGTGTGTGTGTGTGTGTGTGTGTGTGTGTGTGTGTATGTGTGTGTCTTGAGCATACACCTCTCTGCCCCGCCTCCTGTCTCACCTGTGATGCAGGTGCGCAGGTGTGGGGGTGCTGAGCTGAGTGCCTCTCCTGGGCTGAGCGTGCACCCAGCCTGGCAGCAGATCCTGTCCCTCTCAGCGCCAGCCCCTCCTCGCCTAAATAGTCGCGGGACGGAGTTTGTGGGGGGCTAAATTTAGCGGCTGTCCCGCCGGCCGCTGCCAGACTCCACGCCATTCGGCTCATTCAGCACAGATCTGTTTCCTGCCCATATACACCCAGCGCAGCACAGCTGCCACTGCCCTCTGCTGGAGGCTGCCTGTCACTGCAGCTCACCTGCACAGCACCACATCCATTCATTGCCCGCTGCATCCAAACGCCTCCAGGTGACCGGGTCAGTGCTGCAGAACCATGCAGGACCATGTGAAACATCTGCGTGGATAAAACTGTCTGAAAAGAGCTGAAGGGTCAGGCTGGGTTCTGTCTGAGAGGAGGAAGAGGAGAGGAAGAAGAGGAAGAGAGGCTAGCAGCACAGAGGAACATCTTGAACATCAGGAGCTCCCAGATGATGATTGGTTGGCTACTGGCTGGAGGCAGCTGCTGGGGAGGATTTAAACCCCTTCAAACCGTACTGCAGCATTGGGCAGGACTCTGAGCTTTCCCTCCTCTCCCACTGTGACACTGCTCACTGCCTGCTTCAAAAGCCTTGTGGTGTGTGTGTTTGTGTGTGTGTTTGTGGGTGGGTGTGTGTGTGTATGTGTGTGTGTATGTGGGTGGCTGGGTGTGTGTGTGTCTGCCTAACGCTTCCTGGGCCAAATAACAGGAAGTTCACATTAGGAAACATCTTGTATTGGTTCCTTCACACTGCTTGACCTTTGACCACCGAGCTCTTGGCCCTTCCCTGCCTGTAGCAGCGGGTGTTTTAGGTGTTTCTGCGGAGAGTCTGTGGGCAGGTGTCCACCAGGTAAATTCACATGTGCGTTTCTGCTGTGCAGTTTCTCTGAATGTGCGAGAGGCAGTCCGCGGTGTCAGAGACAGCTGGAGGTTTGCACTCTGCACAGCCAACACCTCTCACAGCACAACCGACTTCAGCCTCTCCTCTAAGCTGAGAGGAGTCCCTTTCAGCACACTCTGATTTATAATAACACGAAAGAGGCAAATACGGAGTTTGTGTTAGCATGGGACCTGAGTATTCTGATGTCGACTTGGATGGAAAATCTGAGGACAAAGCAAGGGCAGGTGGTCTGGCATTGCGTAATTCTATGTCAGTTTAAAACCCCAAAAGGGACAGTCATAGCTTAGAGGATGGAGCAAAAAGGGTCTCATCTGTGAAATTTCATAAAGATAAAGTACATATTTAGGAAATATGCTTCCTCCATCAGGCAGTCTTTGTGGCCCCTCACGGGTTAGAGATGGTCTGAGGAAGAAAGAGGGAGAGATGATTAGAAAAGAATGATAACAAAAGACATGCAACAGATATTCATCTCTTATCCTGCACAAAACCAGTGAGAAATATTTCACAGAATTCACCCAAATCAATCTCAAAATTGACCCTCCACCCTAACTCTGAAAATTATTTATCTCTTTGGAAGTGGAAGGAAAAAACTGGTCATCTGGCAGCTAAATGTTTCGCCTTCAACCAGCAGGGTGGTCAGTCAAACATTAATAAAGAGAAGATAAATGTGCATATATATATATCTGTAATTGTTTTCATATTCATGGTACTTTTTTAGCCAAATGTTTTGGCAACAGGACTTGTGTTTTGTCATGTAAAAAGCTCCATTTATATTGAGTCAAACAGAGAAAAATGCCTGATTTGTAGATGTTCAGAAAACGTCACTGTGGCGCAAAGGCTCCAGACCTGAAGCTGCCACATGGGTGCAGCACATGGCATTGTGACATTACCCGGGAAACAGGGACAGCAGATGGGCTGGCCTTCTGCACTCAGGTGCAGTGAGACGGAGCTGGAGTCTCAGTCCAGCACCCAAGGGCAGGGACCCTTAAAGCACATGTTTCCTGTACATGTACCAGCCTAAATGCTGAACATCTGATTGTATTTCTTTTTGATGTTCCCTTGCAAATATCTATGGTTTGGCATTACCTACAGCTGAGTTTCCTGTCAATAAAGCCTCCTGTACTGACTGAACTGAACACTGAACTGAGAGACAGGGGGTGGGGGTCGGGGGGGGGGGCGGGGGAGGACAGACTGACAGACAGAGGGAAAGAGAGAGACAGAAAGAGGGAGAGAGCGCTTATGTCAGCCATTGGATCAAGTGTCCCTGCTTTCTCCACCCGTGTGTCAGAAAGCTGCCTGTCCCCCAGGCCTGCCAGCGCAACCCTGCTCTCCTGTTGACTCATG
>NC_050606.1:772500-775000 GCF_013368585.1 Megalops cyprinoides
TCCTCTCCTCCCTCCCAGGTTGCCAAGAAACTGGACCTGAAGCTGAACGAGGTGGACTTCTACGAGCCCTTCATGGACGACCCCGTCGCCATCCCTGGGAAGCCCTACAGCGAGGAAGAGCTCGTTGACTTCATCGAGGATCACGACAGGTGAGGCTGACACACACAAACACACACACACACAGACACACACAAACACACGCACACACAGACACAGACACACACAGACACACACACACACACACAGACACAGACACACACACGCACACACAGACACACACAAACACACGCACACACAGACACACACAAACACACGCACACACAGACACAGACACACACACCTTCACAGTGGTTCTCCTGTGGGTGAAAATGACTGTGTGTGTCTTTGTTTAATTACAGACCGACTCTCAGGAAGCTGGAGCCCCACAACATGTATGAGACCTGGGTATGTTCCCTCCCCGAGCACAGCTTTCTCCACCTGTCCCACAATCCATATCTCCTCTTCCCTCATCATAGATATGTCCTGTTCCATCACCCTTGATATCTTCTCTTTCCTCACCATGGTAGATATGCCGTCTTCCCCAGCGGCTCATATCTGCTTTAACCTCACCATAGGTATCAGCGAACACAGAAGACCCCGTTGGTATTTCGTTATTCACCCCTCCTCTCTCTCTCTCCCTCAGGAGGATGACATTGATGGGGAGCACATCATCGCCTTTGCTGAGGAGGATGACCCAGGTACGGAATCCCAGAGCTGCTCAGGTGTACAGGTGTCAGCCGTTGAGATGTGTGTGTGTGTATGTGTGTGTGTGTGTGTGTCTGCAGTCTGTGTTTGCAAACCTTTCGCTTCCAGGCTGAAGAGGGGGGTGATGGGATTGCGGCTCAGTCTCCAGATACTGAGGTCATCTGTTGCTCCCTTCATGAAGGTGTCCCTTCATGTTGACCTCTGAACTCTGACCTTTTGCAGATGGTTTTGAGTTTCTGGAGGTCCTGAAGGAGGTGGCTCAGGATAACACAGATAACCCCAACCTCAGCATTCTGTGGATTGACCCGGACGACTTCCCCCTGGTGAGAGAGAGTGCAATCTGACCACACACAACCTCACTATGAACCTGAGATTGACGTGAATGGCGTTTATTCCTGAGAATTAAACTGGAAGCAGCCGTGACTTATCACACAAATGATCACGATTAGTGTAGTTTAAGCACGTTTTTGAACTGTCGCTGTTTGAAATCAAATAAATTGAAGTAATGACTTACTAATGATTCATTCCAGGCCTTTTGCACCACAACATACAGCTCCCACAGCTCATCCACGCAAATAACCTGGCCATGGATCCATTTCACCTCTGCTAAAACACTCATGGTGTTTCCCAGGGTGCTTTGGGAAATTAGAGAAGTATATGCTCCTAGTAAACTGGAAATGGAAACAGGCTGACTGCTTTCTGTCCCCTGCTGTCACCAGCTTATCCCTTACTGGGAGAAGATCTTCGACATCGACCTGTCCAGCCCTCAGATTGGCGTTGTGGATGTGCACGATGTGAGTGAAACCACCTGAAGCATCTTCCTGGGGGTGGCACTGCTCAGTAACTCGTGTTAAATCTGTAATACCTCCGTCTCAGAGACAAACACACCACCGTTCAGTGGCAGTGCCTTGTGGGGTGGAGCTGGTGGTGTGTTGTGGGGTGGGGCTGGCGGCGTGTTGTGGGGTGGGGCTGGCGGTGTGTTGTGGGGTGGGGCTGGCGGTGTGTTGTGGGGTGGAGCTGAGAGTGCGTTATGGGGTGGGGCTGGTGGTGTGTTGTGGGGTGGGGCTGGCGGTGCATTGTGGGGTGGGGCTGGCAGTGTGTTGTGGGGTGGGGCTGGCGGTGCGTCGTGGGGTGGGGCTGGCGGTGTGCTGCGGGGTGGGGCTGGCGGTGTGTTGTGGGGTGGGGCTGGCGGTGCGTTGTGGGGTGGGGCTGGCAGTGTGTTGTGGGTGATGCGTACCCCTCCCCCTGCAGGCTGACAGCGTTTGGATGGACATGGACGACGAGGACGACATGCCCACTGCAGAAGAGCTGGAGGACTGGATCGAGGACGTGCTCAGGGACAAGATCGATCCTGACGATGACGACGATGACGATGACGATGATGACGACGATGATGATGATGACGACGACGACGATGATGATGACGATGATGATGACGATGACGACGATGATGATGACGATGACGATGATGATGACGACGATGATGACGACGATGATGATGACGACGACGACGACGATGACGACGACGACGACGATGATGACGATGACGATGATGACGACGACGATGATGATGACGACGATGATGATGACGATGATGACGACGACGACGATGATGATGATTAAACTCTTGCTGCCATCTCTTACTTTGCTTAGCTTTGGCCAGCTCTGGCCAAAGAGCGTCATAGTGTCAGGCTCTTCGGCATCATTGTCTCCACGGCTTCCTCGTCTGCTGCTTCCTCCAGCCGTATGTCTGCTC